>NC_084559.2:22038145-22098145 GCF_033978685.3 Nerophis lumbriciformis
ATATTTGAAATCATTCATTTTAAATTATCATAATAATTCATTTAAAATGACCATATTTAATTATTAAAATAATTGCTTGTTTATCAACAACTTTAGCATTTTATTTATTACATTTTGAAGCTCTCAGAAGCCAAGTTATGTTATATTCCTTAAGATTTATTTATGCAAGTTTGAAGTATCAATTATCTAAACACAGTTTTGTTTGCATATTTTCAGGATGTGTATAAATATATATATATATATATATATATATATATATATATATATATATATATATATATATATATATATATATATATATATATATATATACATACCGTATTTTCCGCACTATAAGGTGCACCTAAAAACCTCCCAATTTTCTCAAAAGCTGACAGTGCGCCTTATAATCCGGTGCACTTTATATATGGACCAATATTGAGCCACAACAGGTCTCGCAACTACGGGATGTATAACGTAACCCCAGCCTCTACTGTAGCTTCTATTCTATGCGCCTTATAATGCGGTGCGCCTTATATATGAACACCGTTTTAAAATAGGCCATTCATTGAAGGTGCGCCTTATAATCCGGTGCGACTTATAGTGCGGAAAATACGGTATGTATGAAATACTTGACTTGGTGAATTCTAGCTGTCAATATGCTCCTCCCCTCTTAACCACACCCACAACCACGCCCCCGCCCCCAAACACCCCCCCACCCCCCACCCTCACCTCCCGAAATCGGAGGTCCCAAGGTTGGCAAGTATGACCATTGGTACAATTTAGTTTCCAATAGTTGCTACAACTCTTATGTTTTTGTGATAGAGTGATTGGAGCACATACTTGTTGGTCACAAAAAAAAACATTCATGAAGTTTGGTTCTTTTATGAATTTATTATGGGTCTACTGAAAATGTGACCAAATCTGCTGGGTCAAAAGTATAGTGGTTAGAGTGTCCGCCCTGAGGTCGGTAGGTCGTGAGTTCAAACCCCGGCCGAGTCATACCAAAAGACTATAAAAATGGGACCCACCCTGCTTGGCACTCAGGATTTGGGGGTTAAATCACCAAAAATCATTCCCGGGTGTGGCCACCGTTGCTGCTCACTGCTCCCCTCACCTGGGTCAAATGCAGAGGATAATCTCACCACACCGTTTGTGTGTGTGTGACAATAATTGTTACTTAAATTGTTTTAATACATACAGCAATGTTAATATTTGGTTACATGTCCCTTGGCAAGTTTCACTGCAATAAGGCGCTTTTGGTAGCCATCCACAAGCTTCGGGTTGAATTTTCGACCACTCCTCTTGACAAAATTGGTGCAGTTCAGCTAAATGTGTTGGTTTTCTGACATTGACTTGTTTCTTCAGCATTATCCACACGTTTAAGTCAGGACTTTGGGAAGGCCATTCTAAAACCTTAATTCTAACCTGATTTAGCCATACCTTTACCACTTTTGACGTGTGTTTGGGGGTCATTGTCCTGTTGGAACACCCAACTGCACCCAAGACCCAACCTCCGGGCTGATGATTTTAGGTTGTCCTGAAGAATTTGGAGGTAATCCTCCTTTTTCATTGTCCCATTTACTCTCTGTAAAGCACCAGTTCCATTGGCAGCAAAACAGGCCCAGAGCATAATACTACTACCACCATGCTTGATGGTAGGTGTGGTGTTCCTGGGATTAAAGGCCTACTGAAACCCACTACTACCGACCACGCAGTCTGATAGTTTATACATCAATGATGCAATCTTAACATTGCAACACATGCCAATACGGCCGGGTTAGCTTACTAAAGTGCAATTTTAAATTGCGCGCAAAATATCCTGCTGAAAACGTCTCGGTATGATGACGCCGGCACGTGACGTCACGGATTGTAGAGGACATTTTGAGACAGCATGGTGGCAAGCTATTAAGTCGTCTGTTTTCATCGCAAAATTCCACAGTATTCTGGACATCTGTGTTGGTGAATCTTTTGCAATTTGTTCAATGAACAATGGAGACAGCAAAGAAGAAAGCTGTAGGTGGGAAGCGGTGTATTTCGGGCGGCTGCAGCAACACAAACACAGCCGGTGTTTCATTGTTTACATTCCCAAAAGATGACAGTCAAGCTTTACCATTGGCCTGTGGAGAACTGGGACAACAGAGACTCTTACCAGGAGGACTTTGAGTTGGATGCGCAGACACGGTACCGTGAGTACGCATGCAGCTGCGGCTTCCAAACATTTGATCGCTTGCCCGTACGTGCGTGCCGCTATGTGCATGTCACGTACGAAACTTTGGAGACTTTGGGGAAATATATGTGCTGTATGAACTTTGGGGAGGTGAACAGTACTTTGGGCTGTGGGATTGAGTGTGTTTGAGTTGTATTGGTGGGTTGTATGGACAGGAGGGGGGAGGTGTTTGTTATGCGGGATTAATTTGTGGCATATTAAATATAAGCCTGGTTGTGTTGTGGCTATTAGAGTATTGTGTTTATTTACTGTTTTAGTCATTCCCAGCTGAATATCAGGTCCCACCCACCTCTCACAGCATCTTCCCTATCTGAATCGCTCCCACTGCCCTCTAGTCCTTCACTCTCACTTTTCATCCACGAATCTTTCATCCTCGCTCAAATTAATGGGGAAATCGTCGCTTTCTCGGTCCGAATCGCTCTCGCTGCTGGTGGCCATGATTGTAAACAATGTGCAGATGTGAGGAGCTCCACAACCTGTGACGTCACGCGCATATCGTCTGCTACTTCCTGTACAGGCAAGGCTTTTTTTATCAGCGTCCAAAAGTTGCGAACTTAATCGTCGATGTTCTCTACTAAATCCGTTCAGCAAAAATATGGCAATATCGCCAAATGATCAAGTATGACACATAGAATGGACCCGTTTAAATAAGAAAATCGCATTTCAGTAGGCCTTTAAAGGCCTCACCTTTTCTCCTGCAAACATATTGCTGGGTATTGAGTTCAATTTTTGTTTCATCTGACATCACATGGACAAAGATAAAACCTTCTGGAGGAAAGTTCTGTGGTCAGATGAAACAAAAATTGAGCTGTTTGGCCACAATAAGAAAACTGAGGAATATCAGTCTCATGACACCAGTTTCAACACACTACAGATACTACCCTCGGTATCAATATTGGGATGGGATCGCACATGCCTACACAATGCTGTGCCGTACGTTAGTATCAATCTGCTCGGTGCATTCTAAATGAAATTCCTGAGAGAGCACACTCATGCCAGACTCCAGTTTACACTATTATCAGAGCATGATAACCATAATAGCGGATGTCCTCCTCATTCACCTATTTGGCAGCGAATCAAAGCAATATCCAGGTGTTCAGTATGATGTCAGCCATCTGCGCACGCACACAAACAGATGCCGGACGACAGATAATCTCTCTACTAAGAGCTTTGTACCTCACACATTCCAGTGTTGTTACAGTTGATCTGTTACCAAAGGTCGTCCTAATGACGTCCTTGACAGGTCCGGACTCTACATTCAGGATTTACTGTATGATTTGCGTAAGTTACATACACTCACATGTATACTTTGTTATAAACGCGTCTTCTGTGTGATATCATCCACGACAAGAACAGTATCAAACATTTCTCAGGTATCTGCAGTACATGAGATAATGCAGTGGTTCGCGGATTTGGTTAGCAATCAATTCCAAATCGTACGATTTTTTCGAAATAAATCACGTAAATTCAGTAAAATGTTACCACAAAACACATTTTGTAGATGATAATATAGTTTAACATGCAGAAATACTGTAAATGTTGGTATCAATGCAAAACTATAAGGCCTGTATTTGTCATGACCACTCAAATGATCTGTTTTCTTTGTTTATATTCTTTGTTTTATTTCCTGTCCAGTGTTCTTATTCATGTTTCCACTTCCTGTTTACCTTCATTTGCCATCATGTTTCTTCTAGTCTGAGCATTGACTCCCTCACCTGTTCCTGATTGGCAATCAGGAAATTAGTAGGACGGGGGTGTTTTGTGCTTCCGACACCTATTTTCTCTATGTGCACTTCCCTTGATTGATTGATTGATTGATTGAAAATTGTATTAGTAGATTGCACAGTACAGTACATATTCAGTACAATTGACCACTAAATAGTAGCACCCGAATACGTTTTTCAACTTGTTTAAGTCGGGGTCCGCCTACGTCCCTGCCGCACTTTAGTTTTTGTTTACCTGTGTTTGTTTGAAAAGGACTTATTTCCTGCACTTGCCTGCCATCTCTGCATCCCGGGGTCCAGATAAACACCGAAACTTACAGTATAGCTGATACCAATACGTTTTAACGTGCAGAAAACAACGAGGACTGAAATGCACATTTAAAGTAAGGCTGTACTTTCTATACTTCCTACAAGGGCTTTTTTTGTTGCTTTTTTTTTTAAACAATGAGCTGTTCAGACTGTAAATGAGCCAAATATTGTTGCATTGTTGCTAAATTCCATGTGTAGTCCCCTATACCTGGTTGAATTTTTGACCACACCTCTTGACAAAATTGGTGCAGTTCAGCTAAATTTGTTGGTTTTCTGACATGGACTTGTTTCTTCAGCATTGTCCACACGTTTAAATCCGGACTTTGGGAAAGCCATTCTAAAACCTTCATTCTAGCCATTCCTTTACCACTTTTGACGTGTGTTTGGACTCATTGTCCTGTTGGAACACCCAACTGTGCCCGAGACCCAACTTCCGGGCTGGTGATTTTAGGTTGTCCTGAAGAATTTGGAGGTAATCCTCCTTTTTCATTGTCCCATTTACTCTCTGTAAAGCACCAGTTCCATTGGCACCAAAACAGTCCCAGAGCATAAAACTGACCACATAACTTTCCTCCAGAAGGTCTTATCTTTGTCCATGTGATGTCAGATGAAACAAAAATTGAGCTGTTTGGCCACAATACCCAGCAATATGTTTGGAGGAGAAAAGGTGAGGCCTTTAATCCCAGGAACACCATGCATACCGTCAAGCATGGTGGTAGTAGTATTATGCTACTATATATCTGTACCATGAATCAAGTATATATCTGTACCCCGACTTAAACAAGTTGAAAAACTTATTCAGTTGTTACCATTTAGTGGTCAACTGTACGGAATATGTACTGTACTGTGCAATCTACTAATAGAAGTTTCAATCAATCAATCAATCAATCAATGCTCTGGGCCTGTTTTGCTGCCAATGGAACTGGTGTTTACAGAGAGTTAATGTGACAATGAAAAAGGAGGATTACCTCCAAATTCTTCAGGACAACCTAAGCCTGTAGTTGATTTTTATTATGTAAATGATATATTTTTATCAACATGTGATAGCAGGGACTCTGCCATTCAAAACTAGGCAACATATTTGAAGTTCAAACTCATAAACATTTTTATTTTTGCAAATAATCATTAACTTTAGAATTTGATGCCAGCAACATGTGACAAAGAAGTTGGGAAAGGTGGCAATAAATACTGATAAAGTTGAGGAATGCTCATCAAACACTTATTTGGAACATCCCACAGGTGAACAGGCAAATTGGGAACAGGTGGGTGCCATGATTGGGTATAAAAGTAGATTCCATGAAATGCTCAGTCATTCACAAACAAGGATGGGGCGAGGGTCACCACTTTGTCAACAAATGCGTGAGCAAATTGTTGAACAGTTTAAGAAAAACCTTTCTCAACCAGCTATTGCAAGGAATTTAGGGATTTCACCATCTACGGTCCGTAATATCATCAAAGGGTTCAGAGAATCTGGAGAAATCACTGCACGTAAGCAGCTAAGTCCGTGACCTTCGATCCCTCAGGCTGTACTGCATCAACAAGCGACATCAGTGTGGAAAGGATATCACCACATGGGCTCAGGAACACTTCAGGAACCCACTGTCAGTAACTACAGTTGGTCACTACATCTGTAAGTGCAAGTTAAAACTCTCCTATGCAAGGCGAAAACCGTTCATCAACAACACCCAGAAATGCCGTCGGCTTCCCTGGGCCTGAGCTCATCTATGATGGACTGATACAAAGTGGAAAAGTGTTCTGTGGTCTGACGAGTCCACATTTCAAATTGTTTTTGGAAACTGTGGATGTCGTGTCCTCCGGACCAAAGAGGAAAAGAACCATCCGGATTGTTATAGGCGCAAAGTTGAAAAGCCAGCATCTGTGATGGTATGGGGGTGTATTAGTGCCCAAGACATGGGTAACTTACACATCTGTGAAGGCGCCATTAATGCTGAAAGGTACATACAGGTTTTGGAGCAACATATGTTGCCATCCAAGCAACGTTACCATGGACGCCCCTGCTTATTTCAGCAAGACAATGCCAAGCCACGTGTTACATCAACGTGGCTTAATAGTAAAAGAGTGCGGGTACTAGACTGGCCTGCCTGTAGTGCAGACCTGTCTCCCATTGAAAATGTGTGGCGCAGTATGAAGCCTAAAATACCACAACGGAGACCCCCGGACTGTTGACAACTTAAGCTGTACATCAAGCAACAATGGGAAAGAATTCCACCTGAGAAGCTTAAAAAATGTGTCTCCTCAGTTCCCAAATGTTTACTGAGTGTTGTTAAAAGGAGAGGCCATGTAACACAGTGGTGAACATGCCCTTTCCCAACTACTTTGGCACGTGTTGCAGCCATGAAATTCTAAGTTAATTATTATTTGCAAAAAATATATAAAGTTTATGAGTTTGAACATCAAATATCTTGTCTTTTTAGTGCATTCAATTGAATATGGGTTGAAAAGGATTTGCAAATCATTGTATTCCGTTTATATTTACATCTAACACAATTTCCCAACTCATATGGAAACGGGGTTTGTATGTTGTCATCTTCAAATTTCAAAAACACATCACACCAAATGTATTAGTCTTAGTTAGAATATGTTTGCATGCATGATCTCCTTGTGCTTGCATGGTTGACTTTGAGTATTAATGTTTCCTCCCACACACAAAAATGCATATTTATCTATTATTAATTGGATGCTAGTGTAAACTGTCCATTTTCCTGAGAAAGTGATTGTGAACGTTTGTCCCGTGATTGACTGGCAACCAGTCCAGAATGCACCATGTTTCTTGCCCAAAGTCAGCTGGGATCCATCTCACCTGTGACGGAGAACAGGTTAAGTGGTAGAACATGGATGCATGTACACTATTGCAAAATGTTTGCCAACAAACCCAAAGGAGGAAAATGGTTCCCCCTGTTAGTGCCGTATAAGCAACACACACACACACACACACACACACACACAATCCGCATCCTGTTGATGTCAGCAGGATGGGGGTGCACGCAACCAACTGACCCAAGCAGTTGAGGGTTCAGTACCTTGCTTAAGGGCACCACTGCAGTTTTTCCAAGCTGGCATCTCTCCAGAAAGCAACTTGGTCCAAAATGGGACTAATTTGAAACAGCCACCCACTATATTACTATATATTGTAGATAATGTCTCCCACTCTCTTTCTTACTACAATGGTATTTGTACTTCCGTCCATCCATTTCCTACCGCTTGTCCCTCATTTTAAGTATGATAAATGGTGGACCAATACAATAATGGTTTAAATGATATTGTTTATGGTGCAGTGCAACTGGAGGTATGTGTTATTTTTATTTTATTATTATCCTATAGTAGGCAGGGGTGTTGATATGGTCGATGGTACTTTGTCTTTTGTAAAAATTCAAGATTTTCTTTCTGCCATTTAAAAGTGCAAGTTATAAAAAAAAAAAGTCGTCAAAAATGTTAATACAAGGTTGCTTGAATCAAATTAAGAATAGAATAGAATAGAATAGAAAGTACTTTATTGATCCTGGGGGAAATTCAGTGTATAAATAATAAACACTTAGGTATTTTTTACATGTGAATAATATAAATACAGTCTATTGTACAGCATTGTTCACATGTGAATAATATAAATACAGTCTGTTATACAGCATTATTCACATGTGAATAATATAAATACAGTCTATTATAGAGCATTATTCACATGTGAGTAATATAAATACAGTATTATACAGCATTATTCACATGTGAATAATATAAATACAGTTTATTATAGAGCATTATTCACATGTGAATAATATAAATATATTATACAGCATTATTCACATGTGAATAATATAAATACAGTCTATTGTACAGCATTATTCACATGTGAATAATATAAATACAATCTATTATAAAGCATTATTCACATGTGAATAATATAAACACAGGCTATTATACAGCATTATTCACAAGTGAATAATATAAATACAGTCTATTATACAGAATTATTCACATGTGAATAATATAAATACAGTCTATTATACAGCATTATTCACATGTGAATAATATAAATACAGTTTATTATAGAGCATTATTCACATGTGAATAATATAAATACAGTTTATTATAGAGCATTATTCACATGTGAATAATATAAATACAGTTTATTATAGAGCATTATTCACATGTGAATAATATAAATACAGTCTATTGTACAGCATTATTCACATGTGAATAATATAAATACAATCTATTATACAGCATTATTCACATGTGAATAATATAAATACAGTTTATTATAGAGCATTATTCACATGTGAATAATATAAATACAGTTTATTATAGAGCATTATTCACATGTGAATAATATAAATACAGTCTATTATACAGCATTATTCACATGTGAATAATATAAATATATTATACAGCATTATTCACATGTGAATAATATAAATACAGTCTATTGTACAACATTATTCACATATGAATAATATAAATACAATCATTATACAGCATTATTCACATGTGAATAATATAAATACAGGCTATTATACAGCATTATTCACAATTGAATAATATAAATACAGTCTATTATACAGAATTATTCACATGTGAATAATATAAATACAGTCTATTATACAGCATTATTCACATGTGAATAATATAAATACAGTCTATTATACAGCATTATTCAAATGTGAATAATATAAATACAGTCTATTATACAGCATTATTCACATGTGAATAATATAAATATAGTCTATTATACAGCATTATTCACATGTGAATAATATAAATACAGTCTATTATACATTCAAGTACAGTCAAAAAGGAACATATGAATATACTGTATAGCCCCTATCAAAAATACAAAATTGTTTATTCCACCCAGATAGCGACAAACCTAACTTCAGACACGTCCGTCATAAAGTCATCAAAGCTCACATTTAATCATTCAAACACAACACCAATATTTTCTAACAAAGATGAGGTGATAGAAGAAAGGTAAACATACAATAACTTGTCTGTGGCAGCATATAGGACAAAGTTCTGCACAAGTTTCACTTTTGTATCTCTTTGCCGATAACTTTGATGCATTCAAGGACCCTCCATTAAAGTTAGAAACAGAGTCGTCACCAGTTTTTGAATACGGGAGGCTTTACTCCCAAGAGATGCTCTAGAGATATCGGACTACCGATATTATCGGCCGATAAATGCTTTATAAAATGTAATACCGGAAATTATCGATATCGGTTTCAAAATGATCGATATCGGTTTCAAAAAGTAACATTTATGACTTTCTAAAACGCCGCTGTGTACACGGACGTAGGGAGAAGTACAGAGTGCCAATAAACCTTAAACGCACTGCCTTTGCGTGCCGGCCCAGTCACATAATATCTACGGCTTTCCAAACACACAAGTGAATGCCCTGCATACTTGGTCAACAGCAATACAGGTCACACTGAGGGTGGCCGTATAAACAACTTTAACACTGTTACAAATATGCGCCACACTGTGAAGCCACACCAAACAAGAATGACAAACACATTTGGGAGAACATCCGCACCGTAACACAACATAAACACAACAGAACAAATACCCAGAACCCCTTGCAGCACTAACTCTTCCGGGACACTACAATTTTTTCCCCCCCTCCAACCCACTACCCCCCCACACCTCAACCCCCCCCCCCCCCCCCCCCAACCACGCCCACCTCAACCTCCTCATGCTCTCTCAGGGAGAGCATGTCCCAAATTCCAAGCTGCTGTTTTGAGGCATGTTAAAAAAAATAATGCACTTTGTGACTTCAATAATAAATATGGCAGTGCCATGTTGGCATTTTTTTCCATAACTTGAGTTGATTTATTTTGGAAAACCTTGTTGAATATATATATATATATATATATATATATATATATATATATATATATATATATATATATATATATATATATATATATATATATCATATATTCAATGATATATTGTTATATCATTGAATACAAATAAAAGCTGGATATACAATTATGCAGCGCTAAAATGAATACGTTCCAACTCAATCAATAGAAAATAATATTGAATGTTTCTTAAATATACTGTCAATAAAATTGAAGTGCAATTTCGATACCGATATCGATACTGATATCGATACTGATATCAATCCTTTTACTTTCCCTACGCGAGCCTTTCCAAGACCATTGAACCGCCTTCCATTTCTATTTGGAACTAACAAAAAATGTCTTTTTTGTTAGAAGAAGAAGAAAAAGAAGAAACAAAAAAATGGAAACATGGGCATGAGGACTTAGTTTTCCCTGAGTGTGATCTTCCAAGCTGCTATGACTACATGAGCAGTTGATTTCGGTATCGGTAATTAAGAGTTGGACAATATCGGAATATCGGCAAAAAAAGCCATTATCGGACATCTTTAAGATGCTCTAATAATAATATCATCATCACAATAATAATAATAATGTATTTTTATGATTAATATTATCCACTGATGATAATCCTATGTGTATCAGCTCATCTATACTTTACACTCTGAAGTAAAAGAAAATTTGACATTTTTATAATCATATTTAAGTGAATAATGACAGGTCATGGTTATTTGAATTCATTTTCTGGCCACTTTATACTGAAATTGTGTGCACTTTTTTGTAATTTAAATCCCCCCTCATTTCTTATGTTTAACCAGAAAATGTAACATTGATTTTATATTTTATTCCTAATCATTGTCGTGACCTGGCTGTTGAAAGTTAAGGAGTTTTGTGATTTCACCATAAAGCTTGTTACTTTGTGCGTGTGCGGCTGCATAGACACATGCGTTGTTTTGGCTTTGTTATTAAATACAGAAAGTGGATACACCACCGCCTTGTTATGTTTGTTTGATATAGAGTACTGCATCGTGCTTTATTTTGTGTTGAAAGTGCACAAACTTTTACTAAAATGTGGACATTTGTTGAGGCGGGGAAGCCATTATTCATATTTATATTGTTTCTTATGGAGAAATTTGCTTCAATATACAAACTTTTCTATTTACAAACCCTGGTCAAGAACCAATCAAGTTTGTAAATTGAGGTTCCACGATATGTGTTTACGGGCAGCGAAGTTGGGTTTAAGGTGGGATAGGGGGCCCTTTAGGAGTCTTGTGTATGGGGGGCCAAGAATTTGGTGCTATCCCCCTGCTAGTAGGCATAACTTGGAAAGAGCCCATGCAATAGAATGTGAAAGTGAACCAATAATACTGCTGATTCATAACACTACATTACCAATATATGTTTTAATTGGGCTAATACTATACTATACTAGTATACCATACTATATTGTGGTATAGGGTTGTACGGTATACCGGTACTGGTATAATACCGCCATACTAATGAATCATATTCGGTACTATCCCGCCTCTAAGAAGTACCGGTACCAAAATATTGGTATGGGGACAACACTACTGTGGTATAATATATTACATTTGTCCATGACAGTGGTTCTTAACCTGGGTTCGATCGAACCCTAGGGGTTCGGTGAGTTGGCCTCAGGTGTTCGGCGGAGCCTCCGCCGCGGAGGTCAGGACACATCCGACTCATCGTGTAAATAAAAACTTCTCCCTATCGGCGTATTATGGATTCCCCCAAACAATGTTCCCTCTAACTGAGTGGCCTAGTGGTTAGAGTGTCCGCCCTGCGATCGGTAGGTCGTGAGTTCAAACCCCGGCCGAGTCATACCAAAGACTAAAAAAATGGGACCCATTACCTCCCTGCTTTGCACTCAGCATCAACGGTTGGAATTGGGGGTTAAATCACCAAAAATTATTCCCGGGCGCGGCACCACTGCCGTCCACTGCTCCCCTCACCTCCCAGGGGGTGAACAAGGATGATGGGTCAAATGCATAGGACAAATTTCACCACACCTAGTGTGTGACAATCATTGGTACTTTAACTCAGATGTGCACACAGTGGCCACACCAGCAGCACACCTGTCCCAAACCTGACTAAATACCAAGTTAATGACGCCAAATGGGACAAGCGGTAGAAAATAGATGGATGGATGGATGTTTTATTATTATAATCAAATGACAGCAGTCATTTCCATGGGATTATTTTCTAAAATAAGTGTTTTGGCCCACTTACAATGACAGTAACACAACATATTGTTTTTCATGAGCTGTGTACTATTGTATGTCTGGTGGGGGGTCCTGCTTTGGAAATAATTTGAGTTGAGTGTGAGTTTATTTCGAACATGCAAACATGATACATCACAATTTACAGTTTCTCTTTTAAACATGTTCGAAAAGGAGTAGGAAGAAGCACAGCTTATTTAATCCTACCCCTTTTCTTTTACATAACAGTTGCTAAAACTTTTTGTTCACTTCCTGTTCACAATTTATTCACAATATACTCCGTAAGTAATCACAATAAAAAATAAATAAATAATAATAATTTAATAATAATAATTGGTGAAGTAAGTCATATTTCATATGATGAGATAAGTAAGATTATTTTGAGAATTAATGAATTTGTACCCCTTTCTGATATCGCATCTAGTTCCCACTAAAACATTCACATTTTGCACAATGAGATGTAAACATGGGATCATGTGTACATTCCTGTGACGTTCCGTTTGTGAAATATATCTTTATTAGTATTTATGTAATATAATAACACCATTTCATGATTAATATTTATGAATTAAGATTAAATTAAGAAAAAAACATTAGATTTTTCACTAAACAAGGGTTCGGTGAGAGCGCATATGAAACTGGTGGGGTTCAGTACCTCCAACAAGGTTAAGAACCACTGGTCCATGATATACTACTTGTGTATTCTCTGTGTTGAGTTGATCTGTTCTATTCTGTCCTATACAATATATGGTTAGTAAAGTTATTTAAAAAGGGCAGGAACACAACATATTGTTTTTCATGAGCTGTGTACTATTGTATGTCTGGGTGGGGGGTCCTGCTTCGGAAATAATTTGAGTTGAGTTTGAGTTTATTTCGAACATGCAAACATGATACATCACAATTTCCAGTTTCTCTTTTCAACATGTTCGAAAAGGAGTAGGAAGAAGCACAGCTTATTTAATCCTACCCCTTTTCTTTTACATAAGAGTAGCTAAAACTTTTTGTTCACTTCCTGTTCACAATTTATTCACAATATACTCCATAAGTAATCACAATAAAAATAAATAAATAATAATAATTTAGTAATGATAATTGGTGAAGTAAGTCATATTTCATATGATGACATAAATTAGATTATTTTGAGAATGAATGAATTTGTACCCCTTTCCGATATCGCATTTAGTTCCCACTAAAACATTCACATTTTGCACAATGAGATGTAAACGTGGGATCATGTGTACATTCCTGTAACGTTCCGTTTGTAAAAAAAAATCTTTATTAGTATTTATGTAATATAATAACACCATTTCATGATTAATATTTATGAATTAAGATTAAATTAAGAAAAAAACATTAGATTTTTCACTAAACAAGGGTTCGGTGAGAGCGCATATGAAACTGGTGGGGTTCAGTACCTCCAACAAGGTTAAGAACCACTGGTCCATGATATACTACTTGTGTATTCTCTGTGTTGAGTTGATCTGTTCTATTCTGTCCTATACAATATATGGTTAGTAAAGTTATTTAAAAAGGGCAGGAACACAACATAGTGTTTTTCATGAGCTGTGTACTATTGTATGTCTGGGTGGGGGGTCCTGCTTCGGAAATAATTTGAGTTTAGTTGAGTTTGAGTTTATTTCGAACATGCAAACATGATACATCACAATTTCCAGTTTCTCTTTTCAGCATGTTCGAAAAGGAGTAGGAAGAAGCAGACCTTATTTAATCCTACCCCTTTTCTGTCATGTCTGTGTGATCATGTTTTTGTTTTGGTCATGTTCGGTTTTGTTTTTGGACTTTTTGTGCACTTTTGTTTTGTCACCATAGCAACCATTAGTTTTCACCTGTCACGTCACGCACCTGTTTCACGTTTTGAGTCACGCACCTGTTTTCGTTAATCATGTCTATAGTATTTAAGTTCATTGTTTTCAGTTTGTCGTGCTGACGACGTACTGTCATGACTTGGTCCTGGGTGTTTGCTTTCCCGGGATGCAACGGAAAGTTGGCTCGGGCGAGACGGGAATGTAAGTACATTTTTGTTTAAACACTATAACTACAAAAAAAGGAAGTAAACAATAGGCGCGCTCAATGGCGGAGAACAAACTATGAAACCGAAAAGACTATAAACATGGAACAAAAACTTACTTTGGCATGGGACATGAAGCAGGATCTAAGAGGATGAAGAGTGTGTAGAACATAATTGTGGGATGTCGTCAGAACGACAAACTGAAAACAATGAACTTAAATACTATAGACATGATGAACAAAAACAGGTGCGTGACTCAAAACGTGAAACAGGTGCGTGACGTGACAGGTGAAAACTAATGGTTGCTATGGTGACAAAACAAAAGTGCACAAAAAGTCCAAAAACAAAACCGAACATGACCAAAACAAAAACATGATCACACAGACATGACATTTTCTTTTACATAACAGTTGCTAAAACTTTTTGTTCACTTCCTGTTCACAATGTATTCACAATATACTCCGTAAGTAATCACAATAAAAACAAATAAATAATAATAATTTAATAATAATAATTGGTGAAGTAAGTCATATTTCATATGAGGAGATAAGTAAGATTATTTTGAGAATGAATGAATTTGTACCCCTTTCCGATATCGCATTTAGTTCCCACTAAAACATTCACATTTTGCACAATGAGATGTAAACATGGGATCATGTGTACATTCGTTTGTAAAATATATATTTATTAGTATTTATTTAATATAATAACACCATTTAATGATTAATATTTATAAATTAAGATTAAATTAAGAAAAAAACATTTGATGTTTCCCTAAAGAAGGGTTCGGTGAAAGCACATATGAAACTGGTGGGGTTCAGTACCTCCAACAAGGTTAAGAACCACTGGTCCATGATATACTACTTCTTTGAGGTGGCGACTTGTCCAGGGTGTACCCTGCCTTCCGCCCGATTGTAGCTGAGATAGGCTTCAGCGACCCCGAAGGGAATAAGCGGTAGATATATTGCATATTCTCTGTGTTGAGTTGATCTGTTCTATTCCGTCCTATACAATATATGGTTAGTAAAGTTATTTAAAAAGGGCAGGAACATATTTATTGAATTGCAGCATGCTTGTATGTGCATTCTGAATGAGGCAAGGAGTGATATTTGCTCTCTACCAGAAGCACCGCCTCCCTCCCATTGGACGACGTCTGCGTGAGGGCGTGGCGAGGAAATATGAGAGTTGCAAACCCATGCCCTGACCGAGTAGACATGGAGAGCCATGTACATGGTCTACTCGAACCAAACACCGATCTCGACTAGGGGGACACGCTTTATTTCTTCTGCTCCAAAGGCAAACCGTTCTAGGGACCGGAAGACAAGTGTGGCCCCCGGTTGAGGATGGAGTGTGCTTTTGACGCACAGAATCTGATCTCCATTTCTTTGAGGAAAATCCAGAGCTCCAGGACGCAGCGTGGAGGCATCAAGCTCCACAAGAACTTGCTGGTCACGTACGTGCTGAGAAACGCCAGGCAGTTGTACATGAGCAAGAACTTGTCCCCGACGCCGAGGACGCACCAGTACGAGGATGCCGCAACAGCCCGAGGGACGCACGAATACCTCGAACTGACCGGGAGCTTCACGGAGTTGGCCGATGACTTCTACTGCAACTTCGGCGGGGTGGAATCGGACACTTGGCACTGCGGCGCGCACCAGCCCGGCTGCAGCCCGGCGGAGGTGGCGCACCAGGACGCGTCTGCGTGCGCCATGGCTCCTTTAAACGACTCGGACCTCATGGTGTCGGAAACCTTTTGGACTTGTGCGGACAAGCCCGCGTGGGAGTTGCACATTCCAGCCAACCACAAGACCGTGCTGGACCTGGACACGCATGTGGTGACCACCGTCACGAACGGATACTTCCACTCGGACTGTTGCGCGCAGCCCAAACCGTCCTTGGGCGCGCAGTGCTACGCGAAAAAGAGACGCATGGACATAAGTTATCACATTGTTGACCCAGAGTTCTACTTGTCTGACTTCGTGCCGGCGCCGTGCAAGCAGATGAAGACTGACGATGAAGCCCACTTGGACTCGGAGCAGCTGGACTCCACGAACATCTCCAACCTGATCTCGGTGCTGCAGGGTTCGGGTGGACTATCCGAGTTTGTGAGTTGGCAGCACACGGACCTGGAGCAGATATTTGCCTCTCAAACTATGCGTTTAAAACATACTTTGCGAACAGGCACCGGCTGGACGCGGGCGATCGAAGCCTTTTGATTTGTACGGTATTGTTTTGGAATTGTATTTTTTTAATTGTGTTGCTTTCGAAATAAACCATAAACTGACATGCTCTCTCTGTGCTCTCTTATTGAAACACGTGACGGTTAATGCAGACCAAATATGCACAATTATTGTACAAACTGCTGTTAATTCACGTGCTGTGGGTTCTTGTTAGTTATTGACTCTTTGGGTTGTATTTACTGACATGGAGAGATGTTGGAAGAGCTCCATCATGTGGCCAGTGTGGAGAAGTGCACTCACAACACACAGTGCGCAATGTTATTTTTGTGTGAATGCTCCAAAGCTCCAAAGCATCCACACATATGGTTGTCTGCACCAAAATTCATCAATTTATTGTGTGAATGCTCCAAAACATTCACACATATGGTTTTCTACACAAAAATTAATCTATTTATTGTGTGAATGCTCCAAAACATTCACACATATGGTTTTCTACACCAAAATTCATCTATTTATTATTGTGTGAATGCTCCAAAGCATTTACACATATGGTTTTCTGCACCAAAATGCATCTATTTATTGTGTGAATGCTGGGCGCTGGAGCCTATCTCAGCTACAATCGGGCGGAAGGCGGTGTACACCTTGGACAAGTCGCCACTTCATCACAGGGCCAATTCCTTTTTTATTTTATTTTTTTAATTTTCCCCATTCAAAATAAATTGTCTATTTTTCAAATTTCCAAAATTCCCAAATTTTTCAACCTATTCAAACCATTGCACCTTCAACACATTCCACTCGTCCTGAAAGTGTTGTCTGTCTATTTGTAATTAATGCAGACGATTTGTATAAATAAACGCGTATTTGTAAATATATTTTTGAGATTTGAAAATATATACAAATAAAATGTATAAATATAAAAATGTGACATACAAATAAATCAAGAAACGTGTATTTGTAAATATATTTTTGAGATTTGAATATAAATATGCTTGATTTTGTATTTGTATTTGTATCGAATTTACATATGTGGATCACTTTTTTGCTTTTGTGTCGATGAGACATTCCTCCCACAAACCAAGATGCACAAATAAATGTGACCTACACACTCCTCTGAACAACCAGCAGAGGGCACTGCAGCCTGATAAGAGATCAGTATCTACATCGGGACAAGGTCATTAAACGGCATTGATACAATGAAATAAGCAGCTAGCACGGTCTTTCAGATTAACTGGATAAATTAGCATTAGCTAATACAACGCTGACGTTAGCTAGCTCAGGCCCGTTGTGCGTTCTCTCTGTAAAGACGTGGATTGTTTTTGTGCAGAGAACTCCGGGCATTTTGCATATAATGAATATTAGGGCTGCGAATCTTTGGGTGTCCCACGATTCGATTCAATTTCGATTCTTGGGGTCACGATTCGATTCAAAATCGATTTTTTTTTTTTTTTCGATTCAACGCGATTCTCGATTCAAAAACGATATTTTTCCGATTCAAAACGATTCTCTATTCATTCAATACATAGGATTTCAGCAGGATCTACCCCAGTCTGCTGACATGCAAGCAGAGTAGTAGATTTTTGTAAAAAGCTTTTATAATTGTAAAGGACAATGTTTTATCAACTGATTGCAAGAATGTACAATTGTTTTAACTATTAAATGAACCTAAAATATGACTTATTTTATCTTTGTGAAAATATTGGACACAGTATGTTGTCAAGCTTATGAGATGTGATGCAAGTGAAAGCCACTGTGACACTATTGTTCAATTTTTTTTTTTTTACAAATGTCTAATAATAGTGTCAATGAGGGATTTTTAATCACTGCTATGTTGAAATTGTAACTAATATTGATACTGTTGTTGATAATATTCATTTTTGTTTCACTACTTTTGGTTTGTTCTGTGTTGTGTTTGTGTCTCCTCTCAATTGCTCTGTTTATTGCTGTTCTGAGTGTTGCTGGGTCAGGTTTGGTTTTGGAATTGGATTGCATTGTTATGGTATTGCTGTGTATTGTTTTGTTGGATTGATTAATTTAAAAAAAAAAATTAAATTAAATTAAATTAAATAAAAAAAATAAAAATAAATACATGAAAAAATCGATTAAAAAAAAAAAGAGAATCAATTCTGAATCGCACAACGTGAAAATCGCGGTTCGAATTCGAATCGATTTTTTTCCCACACCCCTAATGAATATAATGCTCTGTGACCCAGACCGCTCTGGCTGCAGTGCCCTCTGCTGGTTGTTATATTCAATTTATTTGTGCATCTGGTTTGTAGTAGGAATGTCTCATCAACACAAAAGCAAAAAAGCGATCCACATATGCAAATTCAATACAAATACAAAATCAAGCATATTTATATTCAAATCACAACAATATATTTACAAATACACGTTTATTTATACAAATTCTTGATTTATTTGCATGTCACATTTTTGTATTTATAAATTGTATTTGTATATATTTTCCAATTTTTGGAATTTGTCAAGGGAAAGCCCGCGATTCCCGAATAGGCTGAAACAGTTTTAAGTTGGAACGGTTTGAATCGGGTGAAAAATGTAAAAGGTAGAGCACCCAAAATCTGGAGAAGAAGATTAATAAATTGAAGAAGTTGAATAAATACAAACCCCGTTTCCATATGAGTTGGGAAATTGTGTTAGATGTAAATATAAACGGAATATAATGATTTGCAAATCCTTTTCAACCCATATTCAGTTGAATATGCTACAAAGACAACATATTTGATGTTCAAACTGATAAAAAAATATTTTTTTTGCAAATAATCATTAACTTTAGAATTTGATGGCAGCAACACGTGACAAAGAAGTTGGGAAAGGTGGCAATAAATACTGATAAAGTTGAGGAATGCTCATCAAACACTTATTTGGAACATCCCACAGGTGAACAGGCAAATTGGGAACAGGTGGGTGCCATGATTGGGTATAAAAGTAGATTCGATGAAATGCTCAGTCATTCACAAACAAGGATGGGGCGAGGGTCACCACTTTGTCAACAAATGCGTAAGCAAATTGTTGAACAGTTTAAGAAAAACCTTTCTCAACCAGCTATTGCAAGGAATTTAGGGATTTCACCATCTACGGTCCGTAATATCATCAAAGGGTTCAGAGAATCTGGAAAAATCACTGCACGTAAGCAGCTAAGCCCGTGACCTTCGATCCCTCAGGCTGTACTGCATCAACAAGCGACATCAGTGTGTAAAGGATATCACCACCTGGGTTCAGGAACACTTCAGAAACCCACTGTCAGTAACTACAGTTGGTCGCTACATCTGTAAGTGCAAGTTAAAACTCTCCTATGCAAGGGGAAAACCGTTTATCAACAACACCCAGAAACGCCGTCGGCTTCGCTGGGCCTGAGCTCATCTAAGATGGACTGATACAAAGTGGAAAAGTGTTCTGTGGTCTGACGAGTCCACATTTCAAATTGTTTTTGGAAACTGTGGACGTCGTGTCCTCCGGACCAAAGAGGAAAAGAACCATCTGGATTGTTATAGGCGCAAAGTTGAAAAGCCAGCATCTGTGATGGTATGGGGGTGTATTAGTGCCCAAGGCATGGGTAACTTACACATATGTGAAGGCGCCATTAATGCTGAAAGGTACATACAGGTTTTGGAGCAACATATGTTGCCATCCAAGCAACGTTACCATGGACGCCCCTGCTTATTTCAGCAAGACAATGCCAAGCCACTTGTTACATCAACGTGGCTTCATAGTAAAATAGTGCGAGTACTAGACTGGCCTGCCTGTAGTCCAGACCTGTCTCCCATTGAAAATGTGTGGCGCATTATGAAGCCTAAAATACCACAACAGAGACCCCCGGACTGTTGAACAACTTAAGCTGTACATCAAGCAAGAATGGGAAAGAATTCCACCTGAGAAGCTTAAAAATGTGTCTCCTCAGTTCCCAAACGTTTACTGAGTGTTGTCAAAAGGAAAGGCCATGTAACACAGTGGTGAACATGCCCTTTCCCATCTACTTTGGCATGTGTTGCTGGCATCAAATTCTAAGTTAATTATTATTTGCAAAAAAAAAAAAATGTATGAGTTTGAACATCAAATATGTTGTCTTTGTAGCATATTCAACTGAATATGGGTTGAAACGGATTTGCAAATCATTGTATTCCGTTTATATTTATATCTAACACAATTTCCCAACTCATATGGAAACGGGGTTTGTAGATGAATTGCGGTGTAGAAAACCATGTGTGTGAATAAAGTAATAGTCTATATGAGTCATGTATTATGTTGATTTACTACATTGGTATCAGAGGTGAAAAGCAGGTATATTTAAAGGGCGCGCAGTTGCTCGCTGGGTCCAAAGGGGGGCGGGCGGCTCAGAATAGACGCCATGCTTGTCCTTGAAACATGACTGCTCGAAGCTTTGGCATCTTTGCGGACTTTTGCGTGTCTGTCTGACGAGATGTTGGGTGTTTTTGTCAGAGCGGCGGTAAGTGCGTCGTACATTTATTGTTGCGTTTATAAAAATGTCTGTTTGGGTTGACGGCTCGAGGCAGGACGAGTTGACAGGGGGTGGGGCGCTAGAATAACCGTAGTACAATATTATGCGCTGTAATATTCGGTTAAAATTGCTTTAGTTCCTCGGACCGATTTTATGACGTTATTTGCTGTGGTAGAAAAATAATGAATGCTTTTGTGACCTTCTCCATAACGTTATCCTGCCATGACATAACACTAGCTTAAATGCTAATAACATAGCATACAATATGTGACGCTGCCTAACTTGTAATTACTAGTTTATATAAACATAAACGCATTTTAGCGAGATTTTTACATCGCTTCGGTTGACCCCCAAATGCAACGTAGTTAAAACAAAACTGCCATTTTGTTTAAAGGCGTGTTAGTTAAGGTACACTAGTGTATTTTATTTTGGAAAAAAAAAAAAAAAAAAAACGAACCGGAAGCTTCCTGTGACTTTAAGTAAACATGAAAGCTAGTATTTTCTAGGCGTTTTAATAATGACGAATCAGACTGGATGTAAAAAATTAATAAAAATAAACGTCAACATGGACAGTGTCAACAAGAATAAATAGTTTTATTTTGTCAATTTCAATAGAACACTTATATTTGTAAAAAGGCTAAAAAAAAAGAAGTTATATATGAAAATAGCAGCCTGGGGAACATTTTTATTTGTGTGTGTATATATATATATATATATATATATATATATATATATATATATATATATATATATATATATATATATACATATATGTGTGTGTGTACAGCTCTGGTAATGGGTACATTCGCACCCACCTGCACAAATGTACTTCAAAATGTAACAATCAAAATAAATATGACTTTTTTTTGTTTACTAGGGCATGCATGTATAATATCATACTTGCCAACCTTGAGACCTCCGATTTTGGGAGTTGGAGGGCAGGGGGGGCGGGGCGGGGGGCGTGGTTAAGAGGGGTGGAGTATATTTACAGCTAGAATTCACCAAGTCAAGTATTTCATATATATATATATATATATATATATATATATATATATATATATATATATATATATATATATATATATATATATATATATATATGTGTATATATATATATATACATACATATATATATATACATATATATATATATGTATGTATGTGTGGGGAAAAAATCACAAGACTATTTCATCTCTACAGGCCTGTTTCATGAGGGGGGGGTTCCCTCAATCATCAGGAGAAAATCTCCCTCAATCATCAGGAGAAAATCTCCTGATGATTGAGGGAACCCCCCCCTCATGAAACAGGCCTGTAGAGATGAAATAGTCTTGTGATTTTTTTCCCACACATACATATATTGCGCTCTACTACGGTATCGAGCACTATTTTTTGGATAACCTTATTAAGACATATATATATATGTATATATATATATACATATATATATATATATATATATATATATATATATATATATATATATATATATATATATATATATATATATACACATATATATATATACATATATATATATGCTTTTTTTTTTTTGTTTGTTTTTTTGTTATTGTTTAAATATATTACTACAATGTGCCATGGAAAAATAATACCCTGGTGTTGATAATAATCACAGTCTGCATTTGGCTACACCTGGATTTCTTGCCAATGCCAGTGTTTATTTAAGCGGCCATTCCAAGGTTCAACTATTTTAACCGTCTATTTTCGGTTGGCAATTGGCTTGGTGCATACAAACAAATCTGTTTAGCCCCCCAGTTGTTTTGGTGTTAGTTTTCACAAGCCGTGCCACGCTACTGTAATGTGGAAGGCTTTAAATGTTGTTCACACCAATAAACCAGCTTCTTCCTGCAAGTTTATCTCAGACTCCTCTTACAGTCAGTTCATATTTTACAACATGATAGTATCTTGATTTATGTTCCGACATCAGGCAGCCAGTGTACTTATCAAACTTGTCAGATGAAGCGTTACTGATTACATTGTCGAAAGAAAGTCATACTTTGGAATGTCAGTCCTCCTGGGGCATAATGTTTGCACATTTGAAATTCAGCATAAGTACTAAATATCTGTGTGCTTGATGGAAAAGTTATGCAAAATTATTTATTGAGGTTCACAAAACTTTAAAGAAGTGATTCTCCAACACGAGTGTGTGGCTTCTCCAACACGAGTGTGTGGGCTCTATCTAGTGCAGGGGTCGGCAACCTTTACCAGTCAAAGAGCCATTTTGACCAGTTTCACAAATTAAAGAAAACAATGGGAGCCACAAAAATCTTTTGAAATTTAAAATGAAATAACATTGCATACATAGTTTTTTTTTTGTTTCTATGTATAAACTAAGGGTCTCAGACACGTGGACCACACCTTAATATGAAAATTGAATGTTAGTGCGGCCCGCGGGTTTTATATGAATGGCGCTTGACAGCGTCATACTTGCCAACCTTCCCGATTTTTCCGGCAGATTACCAATTTCAGGGCAGCTATTCTCTCTGACATGCCGTGATGGTAAAGCATTTAGCGCCCACTTCAACCGGCGTGCCGGCCCAGCGACACGTTGTATGGGGCTTCTGTTTGCTCACGTAAGTGACAGCAAGGCATACTTGGTCAACAACCACACAGGTTACACTGACGGTGGCGGTATAAAAAACTTTAACACTCTTACTAATAATGCGCCACACTCTGAACCCACATCAAACAAGAATGACAAACACATTTCGGGAGAACATCTGCACCGTAACACAACATAAACACAACAGAACAAATACCCAGAATCCCATGCAGCCTTGACTCTTCCGGGCTACATTATACACTCCCGCTACCAAACCCCGCCCACCTCAACCGACGCACAGAGGGGGGGGGGTTGATGTGTTGGTGGTAGCAGGGGTGTATAATGTAGCCCGGAAGAGTCAGGGCTGCATAGGATTCTGGGTATTTGTCCTGTTGTGTTTATGTTGTGTTAAGGTGCAGATGTTCTCCCGAAATGTGTTTGTCATTCTTGTTTGGTTTTGGTTCAAAGTGTGGCGCATTATTAGTAAGAGTGTTAAAGTTGTTTTATATGGCCACTGTCAGTGTAACCTGTGTGGTTGTTGACCAAGTATCCCTTGCTGTCACTTACGTGTGCAAGCCCAAGACGCATATAACAAAAGGCTGGGCTGGCACGCTGTTAATGCAGATTGTAGAGGGAGCTAAATGCTGGACCATCATGGCACGTCCTTATTATTATTGTAAGGGTGAAAATCGGAGAATATTAATCCCGGGAGTTATCTGCCAGAGGCACTGAAATTCGGAAGACTCCCGGGATAATCGGGGGGGTCGGCAAGTATGCAGCTGAGCCGCATCAGAGTGATTAAAGAGCCGCATGCGGCTCCGGAGCCGCGGGTTGCCGACCCCTGATCTAGTGGTACGCCAAAGAATCACTTCATTAAAAGTACAGTGTTTTTTTTCCTATATTCAAACAGTGTTACTGTTCAAATTGTGCGTAATATTACAGTGGCCACAAATATTAAATGCATTTCTTAAATAAAACCTCTACCTTGTTTTTAATGAATACTTAGGCATACTATGCTATTGTCTATTAATGTTGATCATTATGGTGGGTCTTGGAGAGCCAAGTTTTTTCAAAAGCGGTGCTTGGTGAAAAAAATATGAGAACCACTGCTTTAGAGGATACAGATTCTTGTGCAGATGCAATATGTTTCCCTCCAGTATATGCGTATATTGCAGAATATTGCCCTTTTTTTTATTTTTTGGAAACCCAAAAAATCTAATCTGACTCTCGCCAGATCCTTGTAGTTCGCTGAGGATCTGGGACTTCTCAATTGGAGATGTATTTCAGAAGGCGGGGGGACTTGCAAAAAAAAAAAGATTGTATGTGATTGGATAAACCACTTGTCCGTTCAACATCTCACATCGAAATTAACTTGTGAAGCTGATGAGAGCGACGCTGGGAAATCCAAAACAGAATCAGTTTTGGATTTCAATGTCTGCGCACGACTCCTCGCTGCGTGGCGACATTGTTGTTTGAATCAAACAGTCGCTTCGGCACTACGTCACATCTATGAAATCCCGCCCGGCGATCCTGATTGGTTCATTATTTTTTGCTATCTTGAAGGAGTTTGCATTGCCCTCAATCCCAGATCCTTGTGTGGAGCTCAGCGAACTCCAAGGATCTGGCGAGAGTCAGGTTACTAAAAATCAGCCATACGCAGGAAATGACTCAGTGGCCTAGTGGTTAGAGTGTCCGCCCTGAGATCGGTAGGTTGTGAGTTCAAAACCCCGGCCGAGTCATATCAAAGACTATAAAAATGGGACCCAATACCTCCCTGCTTGGCACTCTGCATCAAGGGTTGGAATTGGGGGTTAAATCACCAAAAATTATTCCCAGGCGTGGCACCGCTGCTGCCCACTGCTCCCCTCACCTCCCAGGGGGTGAACAAGAGGATGGGTCAAATGCAGAGGACCAATTTCATCACACCTAGTGTGTGTGTGACAATCATTGGTACTTTAACTGAGCTGATCCGTTTTTAAATGGTCTGCCTTAGCAGAGGTTTTTCTAGTTCTAATCAAAAACGCGTGTTTTTTTCCCAGCTGGGGCCTGGCATGGTGAAACCATGTCGCCTTCTTCGGACGGTTACGCAGATCCAGGAAAGGTCCCTGGTTCACCAGGAGGGTTTACCGAAGCTGCCCGTGCCGCCCTTGAAACAGACATGCGATCACTACCTGGCTGCTCTGGAACCGATTGTCAGTGAAGAGGAGCTGGAGCACACCCGAGAGCTGGTGGAGGAGTTCCTGAAGGGTGGGGTCGGGGAACGTCTGCAAAAAGGTCTGGAGCGACGGGCCCGAAAGACGGACAACTGGGTAGATATTTGATGTGTTTTACCTTCATCATTTAATGAATTATATGGTATAACAATTCTTAACCAAGTCTCTAATTCTGTTTGTTAATGTTTTTAACAGTTGTCTGAATGGTGGATGCAGTCTGCCTATTTGGACTGTCGGATGCCGCTCGCTGTTTACACGAGCCCTGGTGTGGTCCTGCCACGTATGCACTTCCAAGATCGCCAAGGACAGATGAGGTGAACCACAAGCCACAAACCAATGTAACCTCTCACTGTTGTAAACACAAGTACCCACACCTAAGGCAGGCCTTAGATATACTGTTTTGTCAGGTTTTTCTCGCTTTGTCAGACATTAACATCATGATAATTATTTAATAAGGTTGTTCCCATGTAAGACACATTTTAGTTTGGTTTAGTCTTTATTTGAAGGGACAATGCATATAAACATTAAGCTCAAAGACAGGTATGTTCTGTACCAGATTATAGTAAATAGCTCATTTCCATTTGGCTACCTAAATTAAGGGATACAACAATCATGCAATACGATTCTAACGATAAAATCATACGACAGCATGTAATCTAATTAAGAAAAGTCATAAAAAGCCCTTTCATTGACACATACTTATTATACAATACAACCACACCTCATTTACATCATCACACATAGACAATACATGCTCTTGTTCACATCTGTCATCATTTGTAAAACACAACCATGATTTTAACAGACACACCTCACAGTTTACAAAAAAAATTATATTGTGTAAACCATATTTAGTTGGAGCTTCAAGTCGACCTTTACACAGGCTTCCCTCACCATGTTGGCTATTTAAAGCATGCCCCTAGCATTGCTCAGCTGTTTTTGACTGCTGTGACTCATGAGATATGCTGTGAACATGACCGCCACGTGCAGGAGGAGTCCAGCAAGTCATGATCTTAGTCGTATACTTAGTTCAGATAACTGAATTTCTGTGTCAATCGGCTGGACATAAGCCTACATCATCATGTGTCATTCTGTTACATTATGTCATAACTCAGTGATATCTTTTGTACAGATTTGCAGCTAAATTGATAGCAGGAGTGTTGGAGTTTAAAGAAATGATTGACAGGTGAGTTTCACCAGGTATATTGCAAATAAAGTGGTACCTCAGTTTTCCTAATCTGTACCAACAGGCCAGACCATCCATCCATCCATCCATTAGGGTTAAGTACCAAATTCGGTCCTTCTACAGACATCGACCAAATTCCGTTAGTAATAACAAGTATTGATTCACGGAAAATCAGACGGTGTCATATTTGCGATACATTTGTTGCTCGTGACATCACATTTGGTTGCAGACTAAACACTCAAACACTTGGCGGGAAAACAATCACTAAAGCACAACTCAGAGTGGACTCAGCCAAATTGCCTCTAGGTAATGTTGTAATTTCCCCTGGCAACAAAGCAACTATGCTTGATAGAAAACACTAGAATGTATAGTAGGGCTTCATTTTTCAAAAATGCGCTAGCTTGATGCTAATTTGCACTGGCTTTGTCATATATATGCTACTGATTAGCATTAGTGATTTTACATGGCAAATTTTAACGCCTCCAAATTTAGTACCGTATTTTTCGGACTATAAGTCGCAGTTTATTTTCATAGTTTGGCCAGGGGGTACGACTTATACTCAGGAGCGACTTATGTGTGAAATTATTAACACATTACCGTAAAATATCAAATAATATTATTTGGCTCATTCACGTAAGAGACTAGACGTATAAGATTTCATCGGATTTAGCGATTAGGAGTGACAGATTATTTGGTAAACGTATAGCATGTTCTATATGGACCCGAAGGGAATGAGCGGTAAAAAATGGATGGATGGATGGATGGATGAATGGACTCTTACAGTGTATTAATAACATGATAAGACTTTAAACAGGGGGCCTGACTTAAAAGGACTTAGAAGAAAAATTGCATTCGTAGTCACACTTTTCTATGTTATTCTAACATGTCACTTGTCTATGGATGTTGAAAAAATAATCCTATTTAAAGCTAAATGTGATTGTATCTTATTTTGTTGTTAAAGGTTTTCCAATTGTATCAGTTTGAGTTTGGGATGGACTATTCCTATTATTTCCTGAGGGGAAAAAAATATTTCAAAATGTAAACAAAGCCAGTGTCCAGAATGTATTATGTCTGATCTGAGAGATTTCACTGTTTCATAATCATACACCAAAACAATAGTGATTATCTTGAAACATTATGTTCATGTGCCACAGTGAGACGCTACCAATAGAGTATTTGAGCGAGAAGCCCCTCTGCATGGACCAGTATTACCAGATCCTGTCCTCCTGCCGTATCCCTGGACCAAAGAGAGACACTGTTGTAAATCATGCCATCGGGAAAACTCAGCCCACTCACATCACTGTAGTTCATAACTTCCAGGTACTGTAGGTGGCACTGTTGTTCTACTCGTGCATGACACAAATTAGTAAACTCCTTTTGTCTCTTTTCTTCCTAGTTTTTTGTCCTGTATGTTTACAACAGCGATGGTACTCCACTTACAGTGGATCAAATATACATGCAACTGGAAAAAATTTGGAACACCTCTTTGCAGACCAACAAGGAGCCTGTTGGCATACTAACGTCACAGCACCGCAACACTTGGGGAAAAGCATATAATAATCTGATTAAGGGTAAGAGGTTCCGCTCTTACCTATACGGAAGGCAGCAATGTGTATGCGTCAATGATCACAATTCACCCTGTATGACCATAAATTATGGGGTTCCCCAGGGATCCATCTTGGGGCCTCTCCTTTTTATCCTATACATAAATAATTTTGTAAACTCCTCCGAAACTTTTCATAAAATAATTTTTGCTGACGATACAAATTTGTTTACCTCACACAGGAGCCTACACGATCTACAAGTAACTGTCAATTCAGAACTTGTGAAAGTGGATTCCTGGTTCAAATGCAATAAGCTCTCACTTAATGTAAATAAAACAAATTTTATTCTATTTCGTTCTAATAAAAACCGGACAAATACTGAGCACTGCCATATCAACATCAATGGGCAGGAAATACAGAGTGTGTACTCCACAAAATTCCTGGGGGTCATCATTGACGAATACCTCAATTTCAAATGTCACATTAGCCATCTGTTAAACAAATTATCCAAATATGTTGGCCTGTTCTTTCACCTTCGTCATTATCTTCCTCTTTATGCTCTACTCACCCTATATAAAACTCTCTTTGAACCACATCTAAACTACTGTAATGTCATCTGGTGTAACACCTTCCCTACCTACCTTCACAAATTAGAATCCATGCAAAAGAAAATCATACGGGCCCTGTCATGGTCCAAGTTTAATGCCCCCACTCGACATCTATTCCATGATTATTATCTCTTAAGACTGACAGAGTTCAATATTTATCAAAATGCTTGTCTAACCTATCAAGTCATTTACAGGCTGAATCTTAGGCTCTGTAGCTTGGTTCCTATCTACCATCCCCAGCATGCCCACAACACTCGTAACTTAGATCTTATATCAGGTAAACATCGTTTACTGGATTGTACCGCTCGAAGTGTTGCATGCAGGGGACCAAAGATTTGGAACCGGCTTAATGAGAGCCTCAAGATGCTGTATTCATTCTCCAACTTCAAAAAGAAACTGAAAACTTACCTATTAACCACCTATCTTTAATGCCTCATGTGGGGTAGACTACTGTTGGGTTTTGCATGTTTGAATGAATGTATGTATGTATGTGTATGCTTGCTTTAGTAGTACTATTATCTTGTGTTAATCATATAGCGTTGTTTTTTTTTGTTTTTTGTTGTTGTGCTTGCTACCATGTTTCATCATTCCATGCATATACTGTCCTCTGGACCCCCTGTCAAAAGCTTCTTCTAGCTTATTTGGGGGACCCTTTCACGTACCAACATCTTTAAATGACGATATTCACTACTATTGTAATTGTTATATGGTATTGTGAATAAACTAAACTAAACTATAAAAAAAAAAAAAAAAGAAGGCACAAATGAAGGCCTCAAGTACGTTTGGTTGATTCTATTTGTTCTCTTTGTTTCTCACTCCTCAGATAAGACAAACAAGGAGTCAGTGCGTGCCATCCAAAAAAGTATTTTCACTGTATGTTTGGATGCGCCCATGCCCCGCGTGTCAGATGAGCTGTACCAGAGCCGCGTGGCTGCACAAATGCTGCATGGAGGCGGTGCTCGCTGGAACAGCGGCAACCGCTGGTTTGACAAGACATTACAGGTGAGTGAAGCTCCATTTACATTAATTAGGACGATCGGGAAATTCAGTGTCCATATGAATCCTCCACAGTTTATTGTTGGTGAAGATGGCACATGTGGACTGGTGTATGAACATGCACCTGCAGAGGGCCCGCCTATTGTGTTCCTCATTGATTACGTTGTTAAGTATATGTAAGCTCTCTTTTTATTCTATTCTATTTGACGGAACGCTATCTCCATTTTTGAACGGCCCTGGAAATGATAGATCACGCTCTTATTTTGTCACAGGCAGAAGAATCAAATAGTCCGCTCCCCAATGGTTCCTTTGGTCATGCCTCAGAAGCTGCGTTTTAACATCACCCCGGAGGTCAAGCGAGACATTGAAAAAGCAAAACAAAATATGAATATGTAGGTCAGGTGGAGTCTAAAAATATAATATTTAGCCCCTCAAACTTTTTTTTTTTATATGACTTTCTTTGCATTACCAGAATGGTACATGACCTGGATGTGAACGTTCTACTGTTCTCTCATTATGGGAAAAATGTGCCAAAGCAACACAAATTGAGTCCAGATGCTTTCATCCAAATGGCTCTGCAGCTTGCCTACTTTAGGTAACAAATAACTCATTGACAAACATAGTATGGTGACATATCCTGATAAGTCTAATTTTGCATTTCAGGATGTATAACACATGTTGCCCCACATATGAGAGCGCGTCATTGCGAATGTTCAAATATGGACGAACAGATGCAATACGAGTAACGACCATGGACTCGTTAAAATTTGTCCAAGCGATGCAGGACACAGCTAAACAGGTATAATGAACATTTTCTTGAAATATACACTAGTATTGACATAAGTGATATTCTCAGACTGAGCTTTGAAATGTTTCCTCTAGAACACAGAGAGGTTGGCACTGCTGCACAAGGCTGCTCAGACACACACGGAGAACACGTACAATGTGAGGACTCATGATTTTATTCTGTGAACTATGTAACTCACTACAGTTTGCCTCATGAGCTACAGCTGCTATTTCTTTTTTTTTTTTTAGGCCATTCACGGACAAGCCGTAGACCGACACCTTCTAGGATTGAAGATGCAGGGTATTGTAGACCTCACATCTATGCCTGAGATATTTATGGACACCTCCTTTGCTGTGGCTCACCATTACAATCTTTCCACCAGCCAGGTATGTTCACTTAGATACAGTACATTGAAGAATGTACATGTGCAACTCGATGAATTAGAATATCGTGCATTGCAGGAGTTCAAGTCAAAAAGAGAGACCAATTAAAGGCTCGGGAAGGTTTTGCAGTTTATTTGCTGATTACGAGGGTCTGATCTACTATGATCCAAATACCACGCACTAAACAGCGTGTGCAAATGTGTACTACTAGTGGGAGTGTTGCATATGAACTACTACAACTGTGTACAATTGATAACTGGTGCAGACCGCACTATTTAAATCAATCAATCAATGTTTATTTATATAGCCCTAAATCACAAGTGTCTCAAAGGGCTGCACAAGCCACAACGACATCCTCGGTACAAAGCCCACATAAGGGCAAAGGAAAAACTCACCCCAGTGGGACGTCGATGTGAATGACTATGAGAAACCTTGGAGAGGACCGCATATGTGGGTAACCCCCCCCCTCTAGGGGAGACCGAATGCAATGGATGTCGAGTGGGTCTGACATAATATTGTGAGAGTCCAGTCCATAGTGGATCCAACATAATAGTAAGAGTCCAGTCCATAGTGGGGCCAGCAGGACACCATCCCGAGCGGAGACGGGTCAGCAGCGCAGAGATGTTCCCAGCCGATGCACAGGCGAGCGGTCCACCCCGGGTCCCGAATTAGGTTTTTGTGTGTGATAATGCATCTTCCACCATCGATACACTCATTTATTGCATATATATGCTATGATGACTGTTTTGATATTTTTTTTAAACATGCAGCAGACATGTACCATTTTTTATGGGCATTTTAGACGCAGTCCTGCAGTGTATCTAAAATAGAACCCACTTTTTTACCGTGCAGAAGATGTGGTTATGGAAAATGCTGGCACAAACTGCGAGCGTGCTCTAGAACAGTGGTTCTCAAATGGGGGTACGAGTACCCCTGGGGGTACTTGAAGGTATGCCAAGGGGTACGTGAGATTTTTTTTAAATATTCTAAAAATAGCAACAATTCAATATTTATTGAATAATACTTCAACAAAATATGAATGTAAGTTCATAAACTGAACATCAAATCAAGTAGGCTATTCCATTCATTACCATAAACCCAGAGTTTCCCCCATGCCATGATGGTTTGACCCTCACTAAAATGTCTGTCAAAAAGAACTGTGAAAAGAAATGCAACAATGCAATATTCAGTGTTGACAGCTAGATTTTTTGTGGACATGTTCCATAAATATTGATGTTAAAGATTTATTTTTTTGTGAAGAAATGTTTAGAATTAAGTTCATGAATCCAGATGGATCTCTATTACAATCCCCAAAGAGGGCACTTTAAGTTGATGATTACTTCTATGTGTAGAAATCTTTATTTGTAATTGAATCACTTGTTTATTTTTCAACAAATTTTTAGTTATTTTTATATCTTTTTTTCCAAATAGTTCAAGAAAGACCACTACAAATGAGCAATATTTTGCACTGTTATACAGTTTAATAAATCAGAAACTGATGACATAGTGCTGTATTTTACTTCTTTATCTCTTTTTTTTTCAACCAAAAATGCTTTGCTCTTATTAGGGGGTACTTGAATTAAAAAAAAATTCACAGGGGGTACATCACTGAAAAAAGGTTGAGAACCACTGCTCTAGAATGTTCCAATTGCAAGAAAATGCTTATTGCGTTAAGTTTTCTTTCCATTTGAATTATGTTAATAATGTATCTTCTATATGAAAAAATTAAAGCCATTAGAAAAACACCAGCGGACACCAAAACGCATCAATTTTATTTGTTTTCATCAGCCCCTTAAGTCATCCAGCAGCTATAAAATTAGAAACTGATATTGGTGATTAGACAATATGTCAACCCTAACCCATCCATCCATCCATCCATTTTCTACCGCTTGTCCCTTTTTGGTATCGCGGGGGGTGCTGGAGCCTATCTCAGCCGGATTCGGGCGGTAGGCGAAGTACACCCTGGACAAGTCGCCACCTCATTGCAGGGCCTAAATAAAAGTCTCTCCTATCCTATCCTATCACAGGGCCAACACAGATAGACAGGCAACCAATCAAACTCACATTCACACACTAGGGCAGATTTTTTGTTGCTAATTAGCCTATCCACAAGTGCATGTCTTTGGAGGTGGGAGGAAGCCGGAGAAGCCACACATTCACGGGGAGTGAATGTGTGGCCACACAGAAAGACATTATTTATTCAAACAATTTTTATCATTTTTCTTTTAAAATTGATTTGATGCATGTTCTTTTACAAAAATGAATTAATTCAAAATAAATTGTTACATCTTTATTTTTTGTAGTGCAAAATAAAATGTTAATTTCATTAAAACATGCATTTATAAATCTTACTAGATCCACTTACATCAGGTTTTGATCTCAGAATCTTCTGCTTATTGAGACAAGCGCTATTGCATTGCACCACAAGAGCCAATGAGACAGTCAGGGGAAATCAACCATTATACTCCTATTAGTGATGGCGTGGGAAGCGGCTGGAAATACGTGATTCCATTTCATGTGATCCACCCCCGTCATTCACTAATTGACATTTGACATGCGCTTTTTCATGCAAAACGGGCCCCCCCACCGATCGCAGGGCCCTAAGCACAGCCCCACCTGTATGTGTCAAGCTATTCGTTGACAAGCACTTGCTCCAGATAAAGAGCTTATTCTACTTTAAGCTATAATACTTTACAGTAAATACACGTTACTGCTAAACCCAAGAACTATATATCCATCGTCGTATATCCTGTTGATTAACTTGACCACTGCTGCCACCTAGCTGAAGGTTTGTGTATTGTTCAAGCATGAATAAAGACACCAATATTGGCCCGTCTGTCTTAGAGTGCACCTATGATGCTACAATGCATCAAAGCTAATTTTTTCTTAATTACCGTATTTTTCGGACTATAAGTCGCAGTTTTTTTCATAGTTTGGCCGGGGGTGCGATTTATACTCAGGAGCGACTTATGTGTGAAATTATTAGCACATTACCGTAAAATATCAAATTATATTATTTAGCTCATTCACGTAAGAGACTAGACCAGGGGTCGGCAACCCGCGGCTCTAGAGCCGCATGCGGCTCTTTAGCGCCGCCCTAGTGGCTCTCTGGAGCTTTTTTAAAAATTTATGAAAAATAGCAAAAGATGAGGGGGAAAAAAAAAAGTTTTTTGTTTTAATATGGTTTCTGTAGGAGGACAAACATGACACAAGCCTCCCTAATTGTTACAAAGCACACTGTTTATATTAAACATGCTTCACTGATTCGAGTATTTGGCTAGCGCCGCTTTGTCCTACTAATTTTGGCGGTCCTTGAACTCACCGTAGTTTGTTTACATGTATAACTTTCTCCGACTTTCTAGGACGTGTTTTATGCCACTTCTTTTTCTGTCTCATTTTGTCCACCAAACTTTTAACGTTGTGCATGAATGCACAAAGGTGAGTTTTGTTGATGTTATTGACTTGTGTGGAGTGCTAATCAGACATATTTGGTCACTGCATGACTGCAAGCTAATCGATGCTAACATGCTATTTAGGCTAGCTATATGTACATATTGCATCATTATGCCTCATTTGTAGCTATATTTGAGGTCATTTAGTTTCCTTTAAGTCCTCTTAATTCAATTTATATCTCATGACACACTATCTGTATGTAATATGGCTTTTAATTTTTTGCGGCTCCAGACAGATTTGTTTTTGTATTTTTGGTCCAATATGGCTCTTTCAACATTTTGGGTTGCCGACCCCTGGACTAGACGTATAAGATTTCATCTGATTTAGCGATTAGGAGTGACAGATTGTTTGGTAAACGTATAGCATGTTCTATATGTTATAGTTATTTGAATGACTCTTACCATAATATGTTACGTTAACATACCAGGCACGTTCTCAGTTGGTTATTTATGCCTCATATAACGTACACTTATTCAGCCTGTTGTTCAATATTCTTTATTTATTTTAAATTGCCTTTCAAATGTCTATTCTTGGTGTTGGGTTTTATCAAATAAATTTCCCCCAAAAATGCGACTTATACTCCAGTGCGACTTATATATGTTTTTTTTCCTTCTTTATTATGCATTTTTGGCCGGTGCGACTTATACTCCGGAGCGACTTATATTCCGAAAAATACGGTATCTTCTGTTTGTTTAGACCACACATAATAAAATATATTTTTTAACATTCTCTCAACTGATAAAACTTCGTCGAACAAGAAAATGGTGGTATTTTTTATTTCTCCCTATTCCAAGAATTATCTGAGATAGTGGACTTGTTTTACAAGGCTATGTCATATCATCAGTCATAGATTGGCCTGCGCTCATCTTGTGCTTCTGAGAGACTGCGTTATTTAAATTGCATCTGAACGTTGCTATTGCGAGCCGTGATGTAATCACCAGCTAAAATAACTCAGCTCGACAGCAGCATCTCTCAGCATTCAGACCGAACTCTTTGAAGGAATCATAGCTTCTAGCGTTTGTTTACTTGTGTATGTTCCCTCATTGTGACCGTGTGTGTTGGTTCCAGGTTGGTTCCAAAACCGACTGCGTGATGTGCTTTGGTCCAATGGTGCCAGATGGCTATGGAGTGTGTTACAATCCCATGGATGAGCACATCAACATTGCTATCACGGCCTTCAACAGCTGTGAGGAGACACATGCGGCCAAGTTTGCACAGACTGTAAATGATGCTCTGTTGGACATGAGAGCTCTTCTGGAGGACACGGCCAAAGCCAAGCAGTGATCCCACACGAGAGTGGAGTGATTTTATTGGAGGGGATCCTTTCGCTGAGAACTGGATATAAACAAGCGCCAGAGTTCTGGCAGCTATGCCTCATTGACATGGACCTGCAATGCACTGAGAGTGTTGGTGAAAACTACTACTGCTGTATCAACATCTCTACGGAGCTAAGGTGTGACTTATGCTGCAAGTGAAACACAAGTCGTGCTGAGGGAATTTCTATATTTTGTTAAAAGGTGTTCAATGCATATATAAAAACACTAAATAAACAGAAATTGCAAAGTGTACTTTTTAAATGTTACATTTAATCTATTTCTTGTTTTTTTTTAGATTCGCATCCACAGATAAGTGTAAAAAATATATTAAGAAATCTTAAAACTCAAAGCTTTACAAAGGAATATTCCGCCCTAAAACTTCCCACAGTGTGCAGGTAATCTCCATGGAATTCAATTTCGGCCATATTTCCAGAGGAGTGCCACAAAAACAGCTCCGGGCCTTTAAACACGTTGGTGGTCAAGACATCCTTGTCCCGAATCTGCACGACACACAAACAAGGTATTTCACATATTGAGTTTGCATCGTATTTAATGCAATATAATGGTAAAAAGCTCCCACCATAATGTATGTAGACTGAAAATTTGTAGTGTTGAAGACTAATTCTATGTGCACTGCTTGGATTCTGATCTTCATGGAGGGAGGGGAGTTGATTAGGACCCGACAGGTGTGGTTTGTATCAGATGTTGTGGGATTCTCAAAGACTCCAACGGAGGAAAACAGCTGCTTGTCACAATCTTTATAACAGAAGCATAAATTGCATGTGATCAGTGGCAAAAAAATACACATCTAACTTAAGCATTATTATTATCTAATTAGTAATAATTCAGTTTGATTTTTTTAGGACTGCACTGACTGTATTCAGTTGTGACCAACATGGGCATGAATGACATTCACTTTGTTAAAACAGTATTGTTTTTCCATTTACAGTAATGCACTGTAAAAACCACAACCGTATATTTTACAGTAAAAGACTGGCAGTTCGGTCGCTAGAATTTTACAGTAGAATAAAGTGTGGTATCGTTTTTCCATTAATACTAATGCTTTGTAAAAAAAAAAACATGGGTTTTACGATTAAAAAAACTGGCAGTTCAGTCATCAGAATTTCTAAAGATACTATTTGTTCCGTTTTTCCATCTACAGCAGGGGTGTCAAACTCAAATACAGAGTGGGCCAAAATTTAAAACTGAACAAAGCCGCGGGCCAAGGTTGAACAAATTAACCTTTAACGTACTCGACAAGCTATCGTCACGTCCGCTTTTCGTCCATTCTAACATCGTTCAGACCCAGACACAAGATATGTGCGGCTTCTGTACGCACACACGAGTGAATGCAACGCATACTTCATCAACAGCGATACAGGTTACACTGAGGGTGCCAGTATAAAAAAAACTTTAACACTGTTAGAAATATACGCCACACTGTGAATCCACACCAAACAAGAATGACAAACACATTTCGGGAGAACATCCGCACCGTAACACAACATAAACACAACAGAACAAATACCCAGAATCCTTTGCAGCATTAACTCTTCCGGGACGCTACAAAATACACCCCCGCTACCACCACAGTGTGGCGTATATTTCTAACAGTGTTAAAGTTTTTTATTCGGCTACCCTCAGTGTAACCTGTATCGCTGTTGATGAAGTATGCGTTGCATTCTAATGTGTGTGCGTGCATAAGCCGCACATGTTATGTGACTGGGCCAGCACTCGTTGGTCTGGCTGGCTGGCTGGCTGGCTGACTGGCTCGCTGGCGTTTGGAAGACTCCCGGGGAGCTCGGCAGGCCAGCTTTAGTGTTAATTTGATATCGCCTCAAGGGCCAAGTGAAATTACACGGCGATCCAAATTTGGCCCGCGGGCCAGAGTTTGACACCCATGATCTACAGCATTGCACTGTGAAAACAACAACCGTACATGTTACAATAAAAAAAAAATAGGCAGCTCAGTCACGAGAATTTCACTGTAAAAATAAGAGCGGTACCGGTTTTCTATTTACAGTAATTTAGAGTAAAAACCACAGTAGATTTTACAGTAAAATTATGTCGACTGAGCTGCCAATTTTTTATTTAAACAATTTAACGTTTTTGTTTTTTTTATTTACAGGGTGTACATGTTTGTGTATTGTTAAAATGGTTTGAGTAGTTTAGTTTGCATGAATTGTGTCTATTTTTTATTGTGCCAAGTTTATTTTAGGTAAGAAAAAATACAAAATAGTGATATCATTGTCCAGGCATGGCAATATGGCACCACCTAAAACAATATTGTCAATAAAAACACAAGATAAATACATTTACATTAATATTTTAGAATATTTTCCACCAATAGAGTACAGTAAATACTGGTGGAATATGTATATTTGAATTATTGTCATACAAATGTTATAATTGATAGTTTCCTTGATATTTGAGTTACTAAAAATATATATAACTATGAACTAGTATTTTGAAAGGCTCCTCAACAGCAATGGCTCTTCAAGATTTGGCTCCCTTCAAGAGCCATAAATCTCTTTAGCCCAGAAGGCATTTGGCTGGTCCATGTGGGCCGCTGTAGATTTCATTTAAACTTGACGTCGATTTCAAGCAAATATGAGCCTTTGTGGCTCTTGGGTTGTTCTTGAACATCTTAACCAATTCCCTCTAACCTGAGAGTGACAGTATGAGTCTTATTTCAGACCTTAACAAGGTGCTGATGTTGATGTTGTTAAAAATGGCTTCAAAAGCCGACCCACACTTGTGGTAACCTAACAATTCTCTGTTTTAGATCTTAACTGAGTTTCTTGGGCTTTCCATTATTCGGAGTATTGGTCGATCCAATAAGTGCTGCCTAATTATTGTATGTTGACAAATTAGAAGTGCGGCTGCAATAAATCGTGATCAAAAACGTGCTTGTTCTTCTCAAGTTAAAATACATTTGAGAACCTTTATTACAACTGAATAAAAATATTTAAGTGCGTCTATGAACTGTAGTACCTCAACTTACCACTTGTATTTCAAATTAACGTCACCTATTGGAATTAATTAAAATCAATTTAATTTGTGCTTGGCCCCCTACAACAGCATCCTGTTAACGTGCAACATGCCAATTAAAAATAAAAATTAACTCTTACACAATACTATATCATGTATTACCTCTAACTTTTGTTTTATGAATTAATGTAATAATATTGTACATCATTACTTCTGAGGACTACTACAGTGTCTCTTTCAAACTGCTTTTCCATCAAAAACAGAATCAGCGTTTTTTTAATATTTTCATGGATAAATGTCTGCCATTTGGATATTATATAAACATCCTTGGCTAGTGTTAAACACTCTCTGCTTCAGTATGGTGCAGAGTGTAATATATCTGTTTTTCAGCTGTGGTCCGTATAGGCCGCAGCCGTACTTAGTTGTAATACACTTTTCCACCACTTGTGGCAGTAATGACAATATCAAACAAAAAGAAGAAGTCTGGCGCTAACGTCATAGAGAAGTTAATCAAGCGCAAACATTATAACTAAAGTAGTGAAGCTGTAGCTTCATTTGCACTTTAATTTTACTGACAATTTAGTTAAGACATATTCATTATGTCTATGAATGTTCTCATTCATCCAGGTCATTGTCATCCGAGGGCATACAATCGATCGCAACTAGACTGTTTGGTTTGTCTTAGAATAAATTTGTGTCTTTTGGATGGTACGAAAGGAGTGAGGAAAGCCATCTATGTCAAAGTTGAAAAACCACATAAGGTGACCAGAATGTTTCTAACCATTTGTGCCAATGGTTTACAGTTGAATAGAATGCTTACCTGGGGGATTCTGACTATTTTGGACTGGTAGTAGTCGATCTACACCGATTGTTCTGCCACACAATACCTCAATGCTAACAAGGGGAAATTACTGACTGTCGTTGACTTTGACAGTAAGTTCAAAATTTCTTCTATCTCATGTAGGGTTGTCCTGATACCAATATTTTGGTAATGTGGAGGAGGCATATGAGTTTAAAAGTTCTTTCTTTTTGTATAGCCATGTTTAGAGTAGGTAGTACTTTTCCTTTGGATATTCTACCAGTTTCTTTAGACATTTCAGATGCCTGGTTAGTGTCGTAAACCATCGGAATGTGAAAACAACCCCCACGTCTCTCTCTTCTTATCAGTGTTGATAGGGGGGAGATGGGGGCTTTCTTGTGTGTGAAAAGAGTGTGTTTTTCCCTTGGAATGCCAGATCAACCAAAGCAGCCGATATGAATGTATTGGTTAAGCTGGTCTCCCAAAGCTTTGGTATAAAATTGAAAATATTCCAATTCTATCTTGATGGTCCCTCTTACTCAGCATATATGTCATCGAAAGAACTTGGGATTGACCAGTAACTTAGATTCCCTTGGAGGAAGAACTGGTCTGACGCAACAGTATCGATACCAAAATGTATTTTGATACTTTTCCATACTTTTCAAAATAAAGTGTACCACAAAGAAATGTTATTATTAGCTTCATTTTAACAGAAATTGCAATCAGAGAACAATTTTAGAAGATTAAAATACAAATGAAAAGTGGTGTGGGAGGATGCAGACAGACCTGGCCGGCCCAAACTTATACTGAGGGTCTGCTGGGAACTTCTGGCAGAGTATCCCGTCAGAGAGAGTTTCAATTCCCACATCTGGAAAAACTTTGAACATGTTATGAGGAAGGCGCTGGATATTGAGTCCGAGTGGACCATGTTTCGTGCCTCTATTGTCGAGGCAGCCGATTGAAGCTGTGGCCGTATGGTGGTCGGTGCCTGCCGTGGCGGTTATACCAGAACCCGCTGGTGGACACCAATGGTGAAGGATGCCGTCAAGCTGAAGAAAGAGTCCTATCGGGTCCTTTTGGCTTTTGGGACTCCGGAGGCAGCGGACAGGTACCAAGAGGCCAAGCGGTGTGCGGCTTTGGCGGTTGCAGAGGCAAAAATTCGGACATGGGAGTTCGGAGAAGCCATAGAAAACGACTTCCGGACAGCTTCGAAGCGATTCTGGACCACCATCCGCCGCCTCAGGAGGGGGAAACAGTGCACTGTCAACTCTGTGTATAGTGGGGACGGTGTGCTGCTGACGTCGAATGGAGATGTTGTGGATCGGTGGAAGGAATACTTTGAAGATCTCTTTAATCCCACCTACACGTCTTCCAATGAGGAAGCAGCGCCTGGGGACTCCGCGGTGGGCTCTCCTATTTCTGGGGCTGAGGTGCCGAGGTAGTTAAGAAGCTCCTCTGTGGCAGGGCCCCGCGGTGGATGAGATCCGCCCGGAGTTCATTAAGGGTCTGGATGCTGTGGTGCTGTCGTGGTTGACAAGACTCTGCAGCATTGCATTGACATTGGGGGTAGTGCCTTTTGAATTGGCAGACTAGGGTGGTAGTTTCTCGGGAATCATTTTGGTGATTTAACCCCCAATTCCAACCCTTGATGCTGAGTGCCAAGCAGCGAGGTAATGGGTCCCATTTTTATAGTCCAGTTTTGATTAATTTGTTGTTTAAGTTCTGTTTCAGCACCCCTGTTTTGTGTTTTAGTTGCCATGACTGCAGATTGCTTTCACCTGCCTCTGATTAGTGTTCGGGACGCTCACCTACTCCTGGCCGCTAATCAGGGAGCTATTTATTCCGTCCTCCTGCCTCTCTCGGCACTGGTGCTTTTGTTTGCTTCCATGCAACTCGTTACGGCTAAGTATTTTCGATTCCTGAGCTAAGCTTTACCATTTGTTTTCCGGTTTACCGGTACATGCCAAGCTTCCTTGTTAGCTATTCCGTTAGCTTCCCGTGCTATAGGCACGCTTATCTTGTTTGTTTTTGTATCCTGTCTGATTTATTGGACATTAAATCATTCTTCTTACCCGCAGTCTACTTCCTGACGTTCCTCTGCATCTTGGAAAGACAACCTCCGGCATCATGATGCCACGCCACCATTGTTGGAACACAAAGCTATGTCAATCGCTAGCTATAAGCTAATGCTAGCAAATATAGTAAGATTGGGTGTTTTGCGGTCAATCTTACGGGGTTCATTGTAACGTTCGCTACGCCAACTAATGACGGTAATGTTTGTCACTCAAGTTTTTGTTTGCGACTTAGACGACAGACAAGTCTTATATCAAAACACTTAAGTTGAGGTACCACACTGCAAAAACTGAAATCTAAGTAAGATTAAATATCTCAAATAAGAGCGATATTTGCTTATTTTCTGTTTGATAAGATAATTCTTCTCACTAAGCAGATTTTATGTTAGTGTTTTACTTGTTTTAAGGGTTTTGGTCCTGAATGATCTCAGTAAGATATTACAGCTTGTTGCTGAGATGTTATGACCTATATTGAGTAAAACATGCTTGAAACAAGAATATCAACTGTTGCAAAGCTGTGTCATCAACACTCACAAGTATAAAACTACCGGTACTTTTTTTAAAGTAATAATTTCTTATTTCAAGCATGAAAAAAAAATCATGACTTTGACACAATTTTGTCTCATAATTAAAACAGATGACAGCCAAATGGACTTTGCTGTTTTATTTTCAATGAAACAATAGAAAATATGTACTCATATAATAGTACAGTTGGCACAGTACAGTAAACTGACAGTTAATATTTAAGCATTTAAGATGTGACATTTCTAACAATTTTGAACAGAAATAGTTCATGCACATTCGGATGAATTCTTCAAAATTACAATTAAACATTTTTTGGCCGGGGGCCGGGCTGTATATATGCGCACTAATTGACTGAAAGAGCACGAACTTGGCGCGATGATGTCATGTTATCGATGGAAAAATGCATTTTTAGACAATATGATTTGCTTGAGCGGCTAGTAGACCTCGAGAGTAACAAGCGGTTGCCTTGTTGCCTTCCATTAAGAACAATAAATTAGTTTTTAGTTTAAGTTTGCTGGTTTCAAGGAATGTAATGCCGAGCGCATATCATTATTTCAAGATAATGGCACTAGCATTTACAACATACTGAGCAAAAAGGTCTCTTTTTTTTTTTCTACCAAGAAAAGTGCACTTGTTATTAGTGAGAATATACTTATTTTAAGGTATTTTTGGGTTCATTGAGGTTAGCTAATTTTACTTGTTTTGGAAAGTCTTGACAAGCCGAATTGTATTGTTCTATTGGCAGATAATTTTGCGTGGTTCAAATAAAATACCCCTAATTTTTTTTTCTTGTTTTTGAACACTGACTTTTTGCAGTGCACTGTGTTCATTTGAGAGAAACCCTAAATAAATGTAAACTTTTGCAGCCGATTATTATTTCTTAAAAATCGTTAAAGACACACGTCGTTGATCATTTGTCCCTGAAAAAAGAACAGTTCAAGACATCTTTAGTATTAACTTTGTGCTCTCATACCTTGATAATGGCTCTTTTTTGTGTTTCTTTGTGAGCTGTAGGTGAACAAAACTCCGTTCCCAAAAACGAGCAGATGCTGACCAACAAGAAGTACGTTGGTTCTGGTTGTCAGCACGCTAACTGCTGCCCGATCGCACTTCCTCACAAGCGCCAACCGATCAAAAAAGACCGCGTATTCTCCTGTAGAGACACGTTTTAGTCCCAGAAATGTGTACTATGTTATATGACAGTAAATCATTCTCACTCACCGTTTTCACAGTTTAAGGAACTCGACTCTACTTTGACGTGAATGACCTCACCCAGGGGTCGACCTATGGCTAAAGTGCAGCGACCGGTAACGTTCCTCAAGTCCACCGTGCCTGACTGTTGCAAGAGGAGCTGTCCGCATGCATCTGGTGAGGAGCAAACAATAATAAACTGTCCCGTGGGGATGATTGAAGAGAGTGTTAAAGCAATGATTACTGTGTTCACGTGGAGGGCTGGTTGATGTGCTGGATGGACTTGGAAGTAATTTTCTTCTACGGTACTGTGGCGGAATTGCAATCGTCGGGGTGGGAGAGGCGTGGGAACCCGCTCTCACTGCAGGGTGTATTGCGGGAATAACAACTAAGGTTGGGGGCACCGGCACGTCCGGGCAGCTGCCCACGCTGCAGCCCTGGATGGTGATGGGCTTGGGCATGTGCATGCAAAGGAGAGGGCTGAGGGGCTCTGGCTTAGAGGGACCCGTGCATGACACTGCTCTGGACTGGATTCCATATCCACAGGACACTGAGCACTGCAATGCAAGGAGAAAACAACAGTACTAGCATAAACCAGTACTTTCACAACAAGAAATGCAATTTCAGTAGAAATTGTGCGTGAAAGCCCAAAAGCCGAACTGAAATGCTAACAGTTAGCAAGCTTGCCAGAAAGTGTCAGGTAACCAAAAAAATCAATCAGTCAATCACCAAAATATGACTCAGGTGTATAATTTCAAAAATAGCTAAACAAAACTGACAAGTTAATGTTAGCATGCTAACGATACACATGCGTTAAGTATCAAAATATATGACTCTAAGGCAGTGGTTACAAAATATATGACTCTAAGGCAGTGGTTCTTAACCTGGGTTCGATCGAACCCTAGGGGTTTGGTGAGTCGGGCTCAGGGGTTCGGCGGAGGTCAAGACACACCGGACTCATCGTGTAAATAAAAAATTCTCCCTATCGGTGTATTGCGGATACGGCAACAGCAGAAGTCAGACTGATTTGCAGGTGTGTAATTTGTTGTGAGTTTATGCACTGTGTTGGTTTTGTTCTTTGAACAAGGTGATGTTCATGCACGGTTCATTTTGTGCACCAGTAAAAAAAAACATGGTAACACTTTAGTATGGGGAACATATTCACCATTAATTAGTTGCTTATTAACATGCAAATTAGTAACATATTGGCTCTTAACTAGTCATTATTAAGTACTTATTAATGCCTTATTCGGCATGGCCTTATTATAACCCTAACCCTCTAACCCTGGCCCTAACCCTAACCAAATAACTCTAAAGTCTTTGTTACTTAGAATATGTTCCCCTCTTGTCCAAAAAACTCTAAATTAAGTCTTTGTTACTTAGAATATGTTCCCCATACTAAAGTGTTACCAAAAACATATAACTTTGTCTTGAATTTGAAAAAAAACCCATAATTTTATTTTTCACTAAAGAAGGGTTCGGTGAATGCGCATATGAAACTGGTGGGGTTCGGTAGCTCCAACAAGGTTAAGAACCATACTTGCCAACCTTGAGACCTCCGATTTCGGGAGGTGGGGGGCGTGGCCGGGGGTGGGGCGGGGCGTGGTTAAGAGGGGAGGAGTATATTGACAGCTAGAATTCACCAAGTCAAGTATTTCATACATATATATATATATATATATATATATCCTGAAAATATGCAAACAAAACTGTGTTTAGATAATTGATACTTCAAACTTGTATAAATAAATCTTAAGGAATATAACATAACTTGGCTTCTGAGAGCTTCAAAATGTAATGAATAAAATGCTAAAGTTGTTGATAAACAAGCAATTATATTAGTCATTAAATATGGTCATTTTAAATGAATTATTATGATAATTTAAAATTAATTCTTTCAAATATGTTTATTTTAATGTATAATTCTATGGCTGGATGTAATAAGGAGTCAGAAAAAATAAAAATACAATTAATTTTGATGTTTTTAGCAAAATATAGTAAAAATGTATTTATTTTGTATTTTTTTAATTAATAAATATATTTATTTTTAGGTAAGATAAACATAATAATACAATTTATCCCTAGTCTGGATGATTTAGTTCTTGTCACCCTGTTGTCTTCCCGTCTTGAAAAAAGGCTGTCCTCACTCAGGTCCGCATGGAGCTGGAGGGGGCGTGGCCTCCAGCTCCGGCTGAAAATCGGGAGATTTTCGGGAGAATATTTGTCCCGGGAGGTTTTCGGGTGAGGCGCTGAATTTCGGGAGTCTCCCGGAAAATTCGGGAGGGTTGGCAAGTATGTTAAGAACCACTGCTCTAAGGTAATGATAATAATAATAATGGATTAGATTTATATAGCGCTTTTCTAGACACTCAAAGCGCTTCACAGAGAAGTGAGAACCCATCATTAATTTTTACAACTCATTCATTCACCGGTGTGAGTAGCACCGGGGGCAAGGGTGAAGTGTCCTGCCCAAGGACACACCGGCAGTGATTTTTTTTGGATGGTAAGAGGTGGGGAGCGAACCTGCAACCCTCAGGTTTCTGGCACGCCCGCTCTACCCACCCAAACTAATTTTAGATCAGGGGCCACATGGAGAAAATTCTACTCCAAAGCGGACTGGTAAAATCTCGGCACGATAACTTAAAAATAAAGACAACTTAAGATTTTTTTTCTTTGTTTAAAAATAGAACAAGCACATTCTGAAATTGTACAAATCATAATGTTGTTGGGTTTTGGTTTTTTTCTACAATTACCTGTTGCGGTTAATAGTAGTCTACCTTTATTTGTCGTTATTTATATTTTCTGAATAAATCATGTGATAATGTTGGTGTTCATTTTCAATCTATCAAGATAAAAAAAATGATATCCAAATCCAATTACAGTATGTTATTTATGTAGTTTGATCATTTTCCTCGACTGATGTACTAACATCATGTGGTTTATTTTGTACATATGTAGCATCATCTACAAAGATACAAATAGTTGCTATTGCGACATCCAGTGGACACATTAAGAACAGCAGTTTCTTTCATTAAAACATTTCAGGTTCATTTTTATACTTAGCAAACTCATCCCGCGGGCCGGATAAAACCTGCCGTACGTTTGACACCCCTGATCTAAGGCGTCCATCCATCCATCTATTTTCTACCGCTTGTCCCTTTTGGGAGTCGCGGGGGATGCTGGAGCCTATCCCAGCTGCACTCGGGCGGAAGGCGGTGTACACCCTGGACAAATGGCTACCTCATCGCAGGGCCAACACAGATAGACAGACAACATTCACACTCACATTCACACACTCGGGCCAATTTAGTGTTGCCAATCAACCTATCCCCAGGTGCATGTCTTTGGAGGTGGGAGGAAGACGGAGTACCCGGAGGGGAACCCACACAGTCACGGGGAGAACATGCAAACTCCACACAGAACGAGCCCGGGGATCGAATTCAGGACCTTCTTATTGTGAGGCACATGCTAATGTTAATGCTCTGTAGCATTCACCCAATTATGCACATTAATGTGCAGTAAACTGATACTAGATTAGATTTTCATGTTTTTGTAACTGTTTTATTATTGTTTTGCATATCTAGAAACAATTCGGATGGATGTACCTGGCTCCACGGTTTTGCATCCCATTTATATGTGCACACCTGCACCAGGCAGGGCACAGTGGTGGCTGGTTTGATTCCTGCACGGCAGCGGTCTTCCGGTACCACGCTCTCCTTGCCTTGGACAAACTGGACACAGGACACAGTCCTGTGTGCTACACCCAGGTTACAAGACACAGAGCACGGCGAAGTACTCAGAAGCTTCCATCTGCACAAAGGAAAGAGATTTATTTTTTATTTTTTTTTGTATTATAGCTAAAAATAAGGTATGATTACGTGTTTTGCTATGTTACCGTGCCGGGCAGTCTTGGATGTTACATGACACCACTGTTGTGGGTCGAGGAAAGTCTCTGCATTCAGAATCTTCCACCACTTTCTCCTCACTGTCTGTTTCCATGGCACAGTACAGCACCCTGTTGGCAACCCCTCCTCCACATGTTGTGCTGCAAACTCCTAGCTTAGACCGCCACCTGGTGGTAGAATATATTCCTCAACTCACTGATACAGCTGAGTCATTGGGCAATACATTAGGTGACTAGATGAGGCAATTCCTGAAGGAATTGCATGTGAATGCTCCAATGCTGAAGTTGAACTGAAATGCTGACAAAATGTAGTATGAATGTAAGAATAGTTTGAATTTTGGAATGGTTTGAATGTTGAACGGTTTGAATTTCCAGGGGTTGTTTTTAATATTGTTGTGCAGCACTTTGGAAACATTTTTGTTGTTTAAATGTGCTATATAAATAAAGTGGATTGGATTGGGTAACTGGAATTTGGTTTGGAACTTGGGAAATTGTTAGTTTGAATGTCCAGGATGAGTGGAATGTGTTGATGTTGGAATGGGTTGAATATGTTGAAAAATTTGGAAATTGTGCAACTTGGGAAAATGTCCCATTCATTTCAATGGAAACTTCCTGGAAATTAGATTTTTTTTTTGAAAATGGTAAAAAACAACAACTTGAATGGTCTGAATGAGTTGAAATGGTTGGTGTTGAAATTTTTCAAATCGGTGGAGAAATGTTGAAGTACCGTATTTTTCGGAGTATAAGTCGCACCGGAGTATAAGTCGCACCTGCCGAAAATGCATAATAAAGAAGGAAAAAAACATATATAAATCGCACTGGAGCCCGGCCAAACTATGAAAAAAACTGCGACTTATAGTCCGAAAAATACAGTAGTAACATGTTGAATTGAGAAATGGAATTAGGGAATTCCTAGAATTTTGGGAAAACCGGGAATTTTTCCAGTTCAAAAAACAACTTTGTGTTTTTTGTCCTGATTAAGAGGAATGTTTTGACGGTGAAATGGTTGAAGTGGGCTGGAAAAATGTGGAAGGAGTAGTCGCCAGAAAAAAGGGTAGAAATAGGGCTTTGGAAAAGCAGGAATTGTGGAAAATCCTGGAATTTTTTGGACTTGGAAAAATGATAGTTTGAATTTCCAGGATGGTGGAATGTGTTGATGTTGGAATGGGTTGAATATGTTGAAAAATGTGGAAATTGTGCAACTTGGAAAAATGTCCCATTCATTTCAATGGAAACTTCCTGGAAATTAGATTTTTGTTTTGAAAATGGTAAAAAAACAAAACTTGAATGAGTTGAAATGGTTGGTGTTGAAATTTTTCAAATCGATGGAGAAATGTTGAAGTAGCAACATGTTGAATTGAGAAATGGAATTAGGGAATTCCTAGAATTTTGGAAAAAAACGGGAATTTTTCCAGTTCAAAAAACAACTTTGTGTTTTTTGTCCTGCTTAAGAGGAATGTTTTGACGGTGGAACGGTTGATGTGGGCTGGAAAAATGTGGAAGGAGTAGTCGCCATAAAAAAGGGTAGAAATAGGGTTTTGGAAAAGCAGGAATTGTGGAAAATCCTGGAATTTTTTGAACTTGGAAAAATGATAGTTTGAATTTCCAGGATGGTGGAATGTGTGGAAGGTGGAATGGTTTGAATCGGTTGAAAAATGGGGAAATGGTGAAAGTTTGAAAAATGGCCAATTCATTTTGAATGGGAAAGATGTCCCGGAAAACCTGGAATTCTGGGAAATCTGGGAATTTTTGGAATTTGTCAAGGGAAAGCCCGCGATTCCCGAATAGACTGAACAGTTTGAAGTTGGAACGGTTTGAATCGGGTGAAAAATGTGGAAGGTAGAGCGTGCCAAAATCTGGAGAAGAAGAGTAATAAGCTGAAGAAGTTGAATAATAAATATATTAATTTTGGTGTAGAAAACCATGTGTGTGAATGCTTTGGAGCATTCACACAATGAGCCTTCATAAAAAAAATAATTTACTGTACATAGCAAAAAAAAATGCTCAATTTTAATTAGCATTGTGTGGTTTTCCTGCACTGCATCATACTAAGGTGTGTTTCGACAATGACATTTTCTTAGGGTCTCACATGGGAGGACAAGGTGATGTGTTGCAGTTCTCAGATTTAGGAGATGGTTTGGTTGAAGGATCGCAGTGGAAGTCAGGTAAACTCCCTCTGGTCTGATGGTCCACGCAGGAGAACCATACCTGCATTGTTCCTGCAGGAGAGAACAAACTTTAGGTGAGATGTGTCTATGAAAGTTCTCATTCATCCAGGTCATTGTCATCTCAGGGCATTCAATCGATCGCAACTGGACTGTTTGGTTTGGAAGACGTTTCACCTCTGGCTTCATCAGTTCATGATCCTAGAATTAGATTGGTCAAATCTAGTCAGAACCCCAAATATTTATATTGCCTGGGCAAGAATGGTGTCGGAGGCAGATATTTACATATATCCGAATTTAAGTGTTACTTCTTTTAAATTCATAATCATATTACAAAACAACTAGTGTTTTTCTTCCAATTGTGGTCTTTTGGTTGTCTGCAAAACTGTGTGCTTAACCTCGAGTGAGGAATGTAGAAAGAGAGATAATGGGCATGTGTTTTGACTAGAGAGACTTAAGAGGGGAGAGGATTTGGTCGGGAGGGCAGACCATCTTAGCGGCGCAATTGAATGTTCTATGCTGGACTGGTCTCAATGTATATATGCAAAGCTTTGCAAATATATTACAAAATACCTATTCTGTCTCTGGTGTTTTTTCAACTCAGCTTTAAGTGTCGTAAAGAGCTTGGGAGCGACTTGTGACTTGAATTCCCTGGGAGGAACAACTGGTCCAAAACGCAACAATTGTTTCGCCCTACGCTAGTGAGAAAAACAACTGTTTTGATGCAAATGAGCAATCCTACGGTCAAAGCCAACGACAGTACTTACTGATGAAGCCTACTCGGATGAGAGGCGAAACGTCTCCCAAGACAAACTTTAGGTGAGTGACAACAGGACTTGTAAAATCTGCTTTTAAAAGGGACCATTCCACTAAATTGGACTATGGATGGGCGATGTGTCTTAAAGTTTGTGTCGCGACATAGTGGTGTGCCGTCAGGGCCAGCGAGGCCTTCCATGCTGGCCTAAGATAACCAGAAATCATGATCATAATTAAAGATAGAAGTATTTATTTAATTATCTAAAAGTTGAATGTTCTCTTCATGTCATATTATGCTCCTTCCAGTGCTGTTGTTTTTAGTTTTAGTTTTTATCCAATCAGAATTCAGCCAGCTTATGTTGCCATGCTGTATACCAGGCATGTTCTCAGTTGGTTATTTATGCGTCATATAACGTACACTTATTCAGCCTGTTGTTCACTATTCTTTATTTATTTTAAATTGCCTTTCAAATGTCTATTCTTGGTGTTGGGTTTTATCAAATACATTTCCCCAAAAAATGCGACTTATATATGTTTTTTTCCTTCTTTATTATGCTTTTTCGGCCGGTGCGACTTATACTCCGGAGCGACTTATACTCCGAAAAATACGGTATTCAGATCTGTTTACATAACATTAGATAATCCATTATTTTGTTGCAAGGCAGTAATACACTAATATTGTCAATTAAAAACAAAATATTTTTAGCAAAATACAAAAATATATGTATTCAGGTAAGTATGTCATGGATTGTAGTAGAGCAATTAGCATTATGACATTTCTGTGGGGTTATAAGTGCATGTATATTAGATATCTATATTAAATGTTCCTCTAATTAAGAGTTCTTCAAACGTGCAAATGACAAATTCGGTCAAGTCCAAACTATATTTTCATAATTAAACTGTGGCTCCTTTTCTTTAGTTAAAAAAATGAATAAGAGTATGACATATGTTGTTCACTGTTCTTTATTTATTTTAAATTGCCTATTAAATGGCTATTCTTGGTGTTGGATTTTATCAAATAAATTTCCCCCAAAAATGCGACTTATACTTGAGTGCGATTTATATGTTTTTTTCCTTCTTTATTATGCATTTTCGGCCGGTGCGATTTATACTCCGGAGCGATTTATAATCCGAAAAATACGGTAATTCATATCGAATACTGTCAATATCGGCAACCACACTGGGGACCATGTGACTTTTTTGAATATTTCACTATTTGTCAGACTGAGTAAAAAACCAAGGATACAACTATATTGTGAATTTTGATTAAACTTTCAGGAAAAGTCAGAAATGGGACGAGGAACAAATTATTAGATTTCGGGGGTTGATCTGGACCACCATCGGGATTCGGAATTTTTTTACAGGATTCCTAGGGCCTGGTTTTTCTAGTTAAATATGCAATCAGATTTTATTATTATAGAGGTTTATTTGAAATAGGGACAGATACAAAAACATAGACATCTGAAACAGTTATCCAATGTATGCATCACAGTGTTTGTAGCCAAAGCTCATTTACAACACTTGTCCCCAACAACAACAACACAGATCCAACATCATTAAAATAGGAAAATAAAAAATAGAATAAGGCAAAGATGAGTCGATGATAATGATAATAGAAATAATACAGACAAAGTGCAAACTAGATAAAAGCCAATAATAATAATAACACAGACAAAGTGCAGACTAGATAAAAACCAATTAGTAAAAATATGTAAAAACTAAACATGGGAACACGATTGTTGCTCAACTAGCCATAATTTATTTGATTAATGCTAGGAAACTTTGCTTAATTAAAGTTAATTTTATTGTGCATTTATACCAGTGACGTGCGGTGAGGTTGATGGCTGGTGAGGCACTGACTTCATCACAGTCAGATTTACAAACATATGAACCCTAAAGAGTATCTTATTCACCATTTGATTGGCAGCAGTTAACGGGTTATGTTTAAAAGTTCATACCAGCATTCTTCCCTGCTTGGCACTCAGCATCAAGGGTTGGAATTGGGGGTTAAATCACCAAAAATTATTCCCGGGCGCGGTGCCGCTGCTGCCCACTGCTCCCCTCACATCCCAGGGGGTGATCAAGGGATGGGTCAAATGCAGAGGACAAATTTCACCACACCTAGTGTGTGTGTGTGAGACAATCATTGGTACTTTAACTGAACTTTAACTTTACACATACAAACTGTAGCACACAAAAAAGCACATTTAATTTAAAAAAAACGTTATTATGGTCTTACCTTTATGTAATATATTGAGTTGGAGGCAATAACCAGGCAAGGTCTCTTAACTGTAGACTTCAGAACAGACTCAACACACTTGACGTCAGGTGCGCAACACCACGTAAATCGTTGGCCAACCAAAAAGTAACCACAGTACGCTATAGCCAACATTAACCAGGAGATGGCAACAGACAAACATAGATCACTCCATTACATTCCTCCTCTTTTAGAAATGTAGAAATAAGTTACTCAAAAGAAATAAACAACCCAACCAAAAAATGCAGCAGCTCAATAAGAAGCCAAAAAGTGCAAAAACAATAATGTTCGTGTTGGAGGAGTTGTGAATGAATGAAATATGAAATCCGTGCTGCAGTCTGCAGGTGTACCTAATGTTGTGTCCCTGCAGTCGTTCACGGCTCCTCCGGCGCGAGCATTGTTGTTTTTGCACTTTTTGGCTTCTTGTTAAGTGACTTTTTTGGGGTGGATTCGGTCTTGCACGTGGAGGGTTTGGGTGTGGGCTTTGGTTGGTGTGGCGCTCCCGTCGGGGGGTGCAGTCTGCGGCGGAGGTGCATTAACCGGCACCAGGAGGCGGGATTACGCGAGCCTCAGCCAGTGCGTCTTCGCAGCAGTTTTATGATTGCTCAGCACAAGAAATACTTTACACACATACAGTTGTTGACAAAATACACTGTACATTATATACCTCAGCTAACTAAACTATGGAAATGTATAATATAGTTCATATAGCAATACGGTCTCACTGCACAGCAGGCCAGCAGTTAGCCGAGTCCGCAATCCATGGTGAGGCACAATTGAGTGACGTGCCTCAAATGGCTGCTGTTCACCGCACCGTCTCTTCTCAGTATTTGAACGGCAAATGTGAACATTCAACGATTTTTAATAAAAATTATCTAAAACTGGTGAAGTTAAATGGAAAATAATTTTATAGTATAATCACTGGATACATTTAACGATTTAATAAAAAAATTTTCTTTTTACATTTTTTTTCTTTCCATGATGGCAGGTGAGGCCCTGCCTCACCTGACTCTAGTGACTGCACGTCACTGATTTATACTCAAGTAGGAGTGATTGGCCATGTTTGCTTACCATTGCCACAGCTCTTTGAGCACTGGCTGCTAACAGGACTCCACACGTGCACAGGAGCTGGCTTAGAGCGCGGCATCAAAGACGACTTCAGAGTAGGCTGGCCCTGTTTAAAGAAACATATGAAATTAAATCCAACAACAATGTAATCAGAATCAGAATAGTTTTTATTGCCATTGTTGGAGAACGGGTTCACAAACTAGGAATTTTTCTTGGTGCAATCGTGCAACATAAAACTTCTAAAGGCCTTAGTGGCCACATGCGTGGACAGCACCTTTTAGCTCTTATTTCCAAAATTGTGTACATTACTGAATTGGGGTCTTATGCCGACATATGGACACTTATACTGCTATCTGGTGGTGTCAGAAGAGTATAACACAATGGAATTTGGAAAAAAAATGTGCATGTCACTACACATGAAGTACACGTTTGTGCACTTATGGACTAAGTACATCATATTAAAAGATTATTTTTAGTTTTTATTCTAATTAGGGTCCAATAAGCCCAAATAGCAAAAAAAAAGCATGTCAACAAACAGCTTGGGCCTTAAGAGGTTAACACAGAATAGGTAATAAAATGAGCTGTAACTGAGCAAATATTATCGTACCTCTTCCTTTGCATCCCATCCAGTGGGACAGATGTCCACCACACAGGCGACAGATTCAGGGGGTCTTATTTTATACGAGCACAAACTTTCGTCAACTTCGACCTCACGGCCATCTTCTCGCCGCACACACGCCACTCTTCTTTGTACTTCTCCTGGCCCGCACACTGCTGAACAGCCCCCTCGCTCTGACACAAGCCATCTTGCAACAAACACACAGCATGCATGGCATTAAATGCAACACAAGCTGTTTAGTGCACACTTACTACCTGGCAGGACAATGTTGAAGGTTGCATGTTTCAACAGCGTTTGGCATCAAATCAGCCGGACAGTCCGAATCTAGAACCCTCACGACATCAGCGCCGTGTTTCTGAATACATCTCACAGGACGTATTCTCTCTCCTCCGCCACAGGAAGAACTGCAGGGTCCAAACGCTCCCGTGGTCCAGCTGTAAAACAATCAGAATTCGGTATAAGCGTTTTACTTCCGTATGTGCCATAACTTTATGATACTGGCCTTGGCGGACAGGCTGGTAGCTGACAGGATGTAGGCGGTGGTAAAGGTGGAAGAAGTGCATCACAATGGTGTTCCTCCAGATGTGTTTTGCTATCTTTGGCCACACACACATAATTGTGCTTCTGCACACCTGTAAGAGAAGTTCCATATGCATTGTATTTACTTCAATCATTATTTAAAGACTTTTGCATAGTACGGTGAATTACTCAATAGATACACAAGCATACATAAAAAGAATGATAAGAAGAAAAATGCCTCCCCCCAAAAAACATACATGATTTGCTTTTTTTAAAGGGGCCTATTATGCAAAACCACCTTTTCTTACCTATTAGTACCTGTTTTTGTGTATTTGTGATCTGCATAAGTCCTGCATATTTGAAATCAAACCATGGAGGCCTGGCGGAGATATTTATAAAATAATCTTGCTTTCCTTCATACTTCCTCCAAACAAGCCGTTTGGAATTTGCCCAATTTGTGACGTTTTTCCTAAGTGTGAAGTCAGCGGATATCTCCATATATGGTAAAGTTTTACCCGAGGAGCTTTGCACGAGTCCGCCATTGTAGTCAGTTATCTCTTTCTTTTTCTCTATCCTCTTGTTAATAATAATAATAATGGATTCGATTTTATATCGCGCTCTTCTATTGGTAGATACTCAAAGCGCTCACAGAGAAGTGGGAACCCATCATTCATTCACATCTGGTGGTGGTAAGCTACATTTGTAGCCACAGCTGCCCTGGGGTAGACTGACGGAAGCGAGGCTGCCAGTTTGTGCCTATCATTCATTCATCATTCATTCACCAGTGGGAGCGGCACCGGGGGCAAGGGTGAAGTGTCCTGCCAAAGGACACAACGGCAGCGATTTGGATGTCAAGAGGCGGGGAGCGAACCTGCAACTGGCACGGCCGCTCTACCCACTACACCATACCGCCTCTGGCCCCTGTTGTAGGGCAGATTGGCTCGTACATGCACATGCATCCTTCGCTGTTGCCATTTCTAATACAAAGTAGTGTATAACTGTAACTTATATCTGTCAGTAGACTCAATATGAAGAACTAAAACTTGACTGACAGAGAGAAGACGCAGTTGAAGTGGAGGCACCTAAATAAGACTGCCCTCAAAACGGCGCATCCTGCCATGTCAGTGTTTGTTTTCTTCTTCTCTTTCCTTCTTCTTTGTTCAAACGGTGCGAAAGGGGTCACTGTGGATCAGCACCTGAACAGCACCTGAGCATGTTTATTCAATAGCGGAATCTGATGAACTGAGTGAATCCACAATCTTTGTCTCTGTAGGAAAACATGGGACCGCGAGCTTATTCACAAAGAATGCACAGACGGAGAGCCTCCAAGTGAGAAGCACTACTAAGTAACAACAATTATAACTAAAAATATGCATATGTTATTGATACCTAAAAAGACCTGCCCAGTGGCCTTGTGGTTAGAGTGTCCACAATGAGATCGGTAGGTCGTGAGTCATACCAAAGACTATAAAAATGCGACCCATTACCTCCCACTCAGCATTAAGGGTTGGAACTGGGGGTTGAATCCTCAAACCGCTGCTGCTCACTGCTCCCCTCACCTCCCAGGGGGTGGAACAAGGGGATGGGTCAAATGCAGAGGGTAAGTTCACCACACCTAGTGTGTGGGTGTGACTATCAGTGGTACTTTAACTTTTAAATTTTAAATACTGTATATTTTAGCCTCGAAATGAATGAGCAAGATGAACTCCTTAACAAGGACGGACAAGAAAACATGCCCAATTTGTGGGAAAGTTAAGCCAAAAACAACAACAATAATAGACAAATAAAACACCCTGTCCAGTTTTTTCAAATGGGGAAAAAAACTGCAATTTAAAATGTTCAATATATTTATTAAAGTGCAATTTTTGCTAACAGAGATTAGAGTAAAAAAAAATGTTATTATTATTTTTTCATTTACTAATTTGGGATTATTAAACATTCTTGACCTTCAAATTACAATGGTAAATAAACTAACGACAATAACATTTGAAAGGAATACTTGCATTTTCCCTATAATAGCAAAAATGCAAGTGTGTAATAGGCTATTTATTACATATAGACCTGGGCAAATTAAGGCCCGTCGGACATTCCTAAATAATTTTTTTAGATCTTTAAGATGGAAACTGTAGCTGCCATTATGATGTGCAGTGATGTTTACTAATTACCGTAAGTCTTGAACTATACAAAGTATTTCAATGGTTGGAATCTGCGCTTTTGCATGATATACTAGTTACTATGGTAATCGAATTAGTTACTATGGTCATCTAATTAGCTACTATGGTCATCTAAGTCACAGCAGCTCAGACCAGGCACCAAGTAGTGTGGGTGGGGAGCGTTTCCACAGAGTGTTTCCAGAGCGGCCAGCCTGAAATGTGGGTGTCAGGGACAGACGCGGAAGGAGAATTTTACAACAAAGTTCTAAAGCTTAGTGATATCTCAGATATATCAGATTGTAGGAGGTTTTTTTTTTTTTAACCCTTCGCGTTCATATTTCACTGTTTGTTGCATTTTTGTTGTGTTTCGCTTAATTGTAAAATATGTCGATGGAGAGGGGGTGTGACGTTCATATGTTGTCAATATTCAGTGTTTTATCGTTCATAGTTAATATTGTAAATCCCACATTCTTTATTTCTCTCATTCAGTAAAAAAAATGTAAATTCCATTCCGTTTTTTAAGGAGGTCTGTCATAACGGTTTTAGCATTCAATCAGACATAATAGTGAGTTTTTGTATTAGTGTTCCTAAAAGAAAAATATATACCGGCCGCCCAGACACATTTTTTTCTCTAAATTTGACCCCGAATCAAAATAATTTCCCAGGCCTGGTATACAGTATACATTACATTATTTGTTCCCAAAATAATTCTGACAATATTATCCTTTAACCACTAGGCCAACCTACTCAGTGGCCTAGTGGTTAGAGCAGTGGTTCTTAACCTGGGTTCGATCGAACCCTAGGGGTTCGGTGAGTCGGGCTCAGGGGTTCGGCGGAGGTCAAGACACACCCGACTCATCGTGTAAATAAAAACTTCTCCTTATCGGCGTATTACGGATACGACAACAGCTGACTGATTTGCAGGTGTGTAATTTGTTGTGAGTTTATGCACTGTGTTGGTTTTGTTTTTTGAACAAGGTGATGTTCATGCACTGTTCATTTTGTGCACCAGTAAAAAAAAACATGGTAACACTTTAGTATGGGGAACATATTCACCATTAATTAGTTGCTTATTAACATGCAAATTAGTAACATATTGGCTATTAACTAATCATTATTAAGTACTTATTAATGCCTTATTTGGCATGGCCTTATTATAACCCTAACCCTCTAACCCTTACTCTAACCCTCTAACCCTAACCAAATAATCTAAATTAAGTCTTTATTACTTAGAATATGTTCCCCTAGTGTCCAAATAACTTTAAATTAAGTCTTTGCTACTTAGAATATGTTCCCCATAATAAATTGTTACCAAAAACATATAACTTTGTCTTGAATTTGGAAAAAAACAAAACATTTTTTTTCACTAAAGAAGGGTTCGGTGAATGCGCATATGAAACTAGTGGGGTTCGGTACCTCCAACAAGGTTAAGAACCACTGGGTTAGAGTGTCCGCCCTGAGATGGGTAGGTTGTGAGTTCAAACCCCGGCCGAGTCATACCAAAGACTATAAAAATGGGACCCATTACCTCCCTGCTTGGCACTCAGCATCAAGGTTTGGAATTGGGGGTTAAATCACCAAAAATGATTCCCAGGCGCGGCACCGCTGCTGCCCACTGCTCCCCTCACCTCCCAGGGGGTTAGGGTTAGGGTTAGGGTCAAATGCAGAGGACAAATTTCACCACACCTAGTGTGTGTGTGACAGTAATTGGTACTTTAACTTTAACTTTATCGGCGATAATTTGTGGGACATTACATGGTCCAGCAAAATGTATTATTAGCTCAGGCCTTGTATGGACTCAAATACATGTGTTGTTGTCATGATCCGTGGTCCGGATCATGTTTTGTTTAGTTATGTTGTTAGTTTTGGACTTCCTTAGTTCCTGGTTTCACTTCCTTGTTTGAGTTTGTTTTGTTTCCATGGTTACCCATTAGTTTCACCTGTTCCACGTTTGGACTCACACACACCTGTCACCAATCATGTCACTGTTATTTAAGCTTACCTTTGTTCATCACTCGTTCTGCCTGCATTGTCGTTATGTCACACCGGTTCATGTCTCGTTTTAACCAAGTAAGTTTCCATGTCCATGTCCTAGTTTCTGTTAATTAGCAGCTTCTTGTGTTTTAGGCACACTTGCCTTTTTTGGTTGTATTTTTGTGTTTTGTGGTAGTGAGTGATTTATGTCAATAAATCCAAGCCTACCTCCACGCTGTCGTCCGGAGCCGTCTCTTTTGCGTTGGAAGAACAACCCCGCAGCTAGCTGCGACCCCCACGTGACAGTTGTGATGTAGTTCACATATGTCATATTCTTATTAATTTTTTGAACTAAAGAAAAGGAGCCACAGTTTAATTATGAATATATAGTTTGAACTTGGCCGAATTTGTCATTTGCACGTTTGAAGAACTCTTAATTAGAGGAACATTTAATATAGATATCTAATAAACATGCACTTATAACCCTACAGAAATGTCATAATGCTAATTGCTCTACTACAATCCATGACATACTTACCTGAATACATAATTTGTTTTTATTTTGCTAAAATATATTTATTTTAATTGACAATATTAGTGTATTACTGCCTTGATACAAAATAATAGATTATGTAATGTTATGTAAACATATCTGAATACCGTATTTTTCGGAGTATAAGTCGCTCCGGAGTATAAGTCGCACCGGCCGAAAAAGCATAATAAAGAAGGAAAAAAACATATATAAGTCGCATTTTTTGGGGAAATTTATTTGATAAAACCCAACACCAAGTATAGACATTTGAAAGGCAATTTAAAATATATAAAGAATAGTGAACAACAGGCTGAATAAGTGTACGTTATATGACGCATAAATAACCAACTGAGAACGTGCCTGGTATGTTAACTTAACATATTATGGTAAGAGTCATTCAAATAACTAT